>NC_092228.1:42661030-42708530 GCF_036320965.1 Panulirus ornatus
AGACGGGACCTCGGTTCGAATCCCGGGAATGGGGCAGGGCAGGAGACACCATACCCAGCCCACAACCCGACCTATCTGTTCATCCTCCCCCTTTCGAGAACCAGTCGAGACGTAGTGATGGGGAGGGGGGGGGGAAATGGGGGTAAACTGGACCCCCCCAACCAAATGTTTATATATATACATTGATATATACATTACAATGTTTATAGACGGGGCGACAAGAGTGGGAGCACACATACCACTATCATCCCCCCATGTTACATAGGCGTATACACAAGCGAAATCGCAAGTGATTCTCGACCAAATGGCAATTGGCGAAAGAATATGGAACACACATCCCTTGTACTGTAACCACTTCGTAACGTACTGTACTCCTCTTAAGTAACTTTAACATCTACCACTCCATTAAGTAACTTTAACATCTACCACTCCATTAAGTAACTTTAACATCTACCACTCCATTAAGTAACTTTAACATCTACCACTCCATTAAGTAACTTTAACATCTACCACTCCATTAAGTAACTTAAACATCTACCACTCCATTAAGTAACCGATATCTACCATCTACCACTCCATTAAGTAACTTAGAATCTACCACTCCATTCAGCAACTTAACATCTACCACTCCATTAACTTAACATCTACCACTCCATTAAGTAACTTTAACATCTACCACTCCATTAAGTAACTTTAACATCTACCACTCCATTAAGTAACTTTAACATCTACCACTACATTAAGTAACTTTAACATCTACCACTCCATTAAGTAACTTTAACATCTACCACTCCATTCAGTAACTTTAACATCTACCACTCCATTAAGTAACTTTAACATCTACCACTCCATTAAGTAACTTTAACATCTACCACTCCATTAAGTAATTTTAACATCTACCACTCCATTCAGTAACTTTAACATCTACCACTCCATTAAGTAATTTTAACATCTACCACTCCATTCAGTAACTTTAACATCTACCACTCCATTAAGTAACTTTAACATCTACTACTCCATTAAGTAACTTTAACATCTACCACTCCATTAAGTAATTTAAACATCTACCACTCCATTAAGTAACTTTAACATCTACCACTCCATTAAGTAACTTTAACATCTACCACTCCATTAAGTAAATTAAACATCTACCACTCCATTAAGTAACTTTAACATCTACCACTCCATTAAGTAACTTAAACATCTACCACTCCATTAAGTAACCGATATCTACCATCTACCACTCCATTAAGTAACTTAGAATCTACCACTCCATTCAGCAACTTAACATCTACCACTCCATTAACTTAACATCTACCACTCCATTAAGTAAATTAACATCTACCGCTTCATTAAGTAACATCTACCATTCCATTAACATCTACCACTCCATTAAGTAATTTAACATCTACCACTCCATTAAGTAACTCTTCCCCACTTCCCTAAGTCTCCACTGGAGCAATAACTTGGGATAATTGATCTCCCACTTGAACTGTTCCTCCAAAACTCCACATTATTGAAACAGGTAAATTCCTTTATCATTTATCATAATACACAAACTGTTGAAGGTCATAAATGGATGATAAATAACTTATTTTTTTCCCAGTGGGTGGGGGGGGGTCGGCGCCCCTCCACTGTTTAAGGTCGTAAATGTAGGATAAATAACGTGTCATATTTTTTTCTCAGTGGGTGGAGAGAGTGGGGGAAGGGGGGGAGGAGGGGATGTTTCTCTGGGGAAGGGTTTTTTTCTCTGGGGTGCTGTGGGAGGAAATTTTTTTTCTTAGTGGGGGTCGTACATGAATGGGGGAGGGGGGATATTATTTTCAGGGGGAAGGGGGGGGGGCGGTGAAGGAGAAAAGGGGGGGGAGGGGGGAGATATTTTCCCAGGGGGTCCTAGGAGAAAAGGGGAGGGGGAGGATATTTCTACCAGGGGGGGTCCTAGGAGAAAAACACCCCCTAGGCTATATATATAAGCTCCCCAGAACATCCCCTAGGCTATATATATAAGCTCCCCAGAACACTCTCTAGGCTATATATAAGCTCCCCAAAAAACACCAACTCCCACACAACACCCCAACCCAAGCCTACTATATCACCCCTAGACAATCTAAACTCCCCAAGAACATAACACCTCCCCATCCACAACACAACAACCTCCTGTCCATCCACAACACAACCTCCTCCCCATCCACAACACAACCTCCTCCCCATCCACAACACAACCTCCTCCCCATCCACAACACAACCTCCCCATCCACAACACAACCTCCTCCCCATCCACAACAAAACATCCTCCCCATCCACAACACAACCTCCTCCACCCCATCCACAACATAACAACCTCCTCCCCACAACTGGCCAGCCATATATCAAGAACAGATTATGTAAAACTGGAAAAAAATTCTGGGATATAAATCAAGACAAGAGTGAATATATTGTGATGTGAGGGAAACTTTAGTCCCAACTAGTGCACGGCTTGTAGCATTATCCCAAAAACACAAATAGGTTTTAAAATCACTATCCCAAATACCCAATTAGGGTTTAAATCAGTCCCAAGACACAATTAGGTTTTAAATCAGTCCCAAAAACACAAATAGGTTTTAAATCACTATCCCAAAAACACAATTAGGTTTTAAATCAGACCCAAAAACCCAAGTAGGTTTTAAAATCACTATCCCAAAAACCCAATTAGGGTTTAAATCAGTCCCAAGACACAATTAGGTTTTAAATCAGTCCCAAAAACACAAATAGGTTTTAAATCACTATCCCAAAAACACAAATCAGGAGTGAATATATTCTGCTGTGAGGGAAACTTTAGTCCCAACTAGTGCAAGGCTTGTAGCATTATCCCAAAAACACAATTAGGTTTTAAAATCACTATCCCAAAAACCCAATTAGGTTTTAAATCAGTCCCAAGACACAATTAGGTTTTAAATCAGTCCCAAAAACACAAATAGGTTTTAAATCACTATCCCAAAAACACAATTAGGTTTTAAATCAGTCCCAAAAACCCAAGTAGGTTTTAAAATCACTATCCCAAAAACCCAATTAGGGTTTAAATCAGTCTCAAGATACAATTAGGTTTTAAATCAGTCCCAAAAACACAAATAGGTTTTAAAATCACTATCCCAAAAACCCAATTAGGGTTCAAATCAGTCCCAAGACACAATTAGGTTTTAAATCAGTCCCAAAAACACAAATAGGTTTTAAATCACTATCCCAAAAACACAATTAGGTTTTAAATCAGTCCCAAAAACCCAAGTAGGTTTTAAAATCACTATCCAAAAACCCAATTAGGGTTTAAATCAGTCCCAAGACACAATTAGGTTTTAAATCAGTCCCAAAAACACAAATAGGTTTTAAATCACTATCCCAAAAACACAATCAGGTTTTAAATCAGTCCCAAAAACCCAATTAGGTTTTAAATCAATCCCAAAAACACAATTAGGTTTTAAGTCACTATTCCAATAACCTAATTAGGTTTTAAATCACTATCCCAAAACACAAATAGGTTTTAAATCCGTACCAAAAACACAAATAGGTTTTAAGTCAGTCCCCAAAACGCAATTAGGTTTTTAGTCAGTCCCCAAAACGCAATTAGGTTTTAAATCAGTCCCAAAAACCTAATTAGGTTTTAAATCATTATCCCAAAACACAAATAGGTTTTAAATCACTATCCCAAAAACACAAATAGGTTTTAAATCAGTCCCAAAACACAATTAGGTTTTAAATCAGTCCCAAAAACACAAATAAGTTTTAAATCATTATCCCAAAACACAATTAGGTTTTAAATCACTATCCAAAAAACACAAATCAGGAGTGAATATATTGTGATGTGAGGGAAACTTTAGTCCCAACTAGTGCAAGGCTTGTAGCATTATCCCAAAAACACAATTAGGTTTTAAAATCACTATCCCAAAAACACAATTAGGGTTTAAATCAGTCTCAAGATACAATTAGGTTTTAAATCAGTCCCAAAAACACAAATAGGTTTTAAAATCACTATCCCAAAAACCCAATTAGGGTTCAAATCAGTCCCAAGACACAATTAGGTTTTAAATCAGTCCCAAAAACACAAATAGGTTTTAAATCACTATCCCAAAAACACAATTAGGTTTTAAATCAGTCCCAAAAACCCAAGTAGGTTTTAAAATCACTATCCAAAAACCCAATTAGGGTTTAAATCAGTCCCAAGACACAATTAGGTTTTAAATCAGTCCCAAAAACACAAATAGGTTTTAAATCACTATCCCAAAAACACAATCAGGTTTTAAATCAGTCCCAAAAACCCAATTAGGTTTTAAATCAATCCCAAAAACACAATTAGGTTTTAAGTCACTATTCCAATAACCTAATTAGGTTTTAAATCACTATCCCAAAACACAAATAGGTTTTAAATCCGTACCAAAAACACAAATAGGTTTTAAGTCAGTCCCCAAAACGCAATTAGGTTTTTAGTCAGTCCCCAAAACGCAATTAGGTTTTAAATCAGTCCCAAAAACCTAATTAGGTTTTAAATCATTATCCCAAAACACAAATAGGTTTTAAATCACTATCCCAAAAACACAAATAGGTTTTAAATCAGTCCCAAAACACAATTAGGTTTTAAATCAGTCCCAAAAACACAAATAAGTTTTAAATCATTATCCCAAAACACAATTAGGTTTTAAATCACTATCCAAAAAACACAAATCAGGAGTGAATATATTGTGATGTGAGGGAAACTTTAGTCCCAACTAGTGCAAGGCTTGTAGCATTATCCCAAAAACACAATTAGGTTTTAAAATCACTATCCCAAAAACACAAATAGGTTTTAAATCACTATCCCAAAAACACAATTAGGTTTTAAATCAGTCCCAAAAACCCAAGTAGGTTTTAAAATCACTATCCAAAAACCCAATTAGGGTTTAAATCAGTCCCAAGACACAATTAGGTTTTAAATCAGTCCCAAAAACACAAATAGGTTTTAAATCACTATCCCAAAAACACAAATCAGGAGTGAATATATTCTGCTGTGAGGGAAACTTTAGTCCCAACTAGTGCAAGGCTTGTAGCATTATCCCAAAAACACAAACAGGTTTTAAATCAGTCCAAAAAACCCAATTAGGTTTTAAATCACTCCCAAAAACACAATTAGGTTTTAAGTCACTATTCCAATAGCCTAATTAGGTTTTAAATCACTATCCCAAAACACAAATAGGTTTTAAATCACTATCCCAAAACACAAATAGGTTTTAAAGCCATCCCAAAAACACAAATAGGTTTTAAGTCAGTCCCCAAAATGCAATTAGGTTTTAAGTCGGTCCCCAAAACGCAATTAGGTTTTAAATCAGTCCCAAAAACCTAATTAGGTTTTAAATCACTATCCCAAAACACAAATAGGTTTTAAATCACTATCCCAAAAACACAAATAGGTTTTAAATCAGTCCCAAAACACAAATAGGTTTTAAATCAGTCCCAAAACACAATTAGGTTTTAAATCAGTCCCAAAAACACAAATA
The DNA here is from genome assembly GCF_036320965.1 of Panulirus ornatus. Lineage (NCBI taxonomy): Eukaryota > Metazoa > Arthropoda > Malacostraca > Decapoda > Palinuridae > Panulirus > Panulirus ornatus. Next base: position 42,666,532 of record NC_092228.1, read on the forward strand.
AGTTTTAAATCATTATCCCAAAACACAATTAGGTTTTAAATCACTATCCAAAAACACAAATAGGTTTTAATTTACTATCCCAAAAACACAAATAGGTCTTAAATCAGTCCCAAAACACAAATAGGTTTCATATTACTATCCAAAAAAAACAAATAGGTTTTAAATCAGTCCCAAAACACAAATAGGTTTTAAATCACTATCCCAAAACACAATTAGGTTTTAAATCAGTCCCAAAAACCCAATTAGGTTTTAAATCACTATCCCAAAATACAAATAGGTTTTAAATCAGTCCCAAAAACCCAATTAGGTTTTAAATCAGTCCTAAAAACCCAATTAGGTTTTAACTCAGTCCAGAAACACGAATAGGTTTTATATCACTATTCCAAAGACCCAATTAGGTTCGTAATCACTATCCTAAAACACAAATAGGTTTTAAATCAGTCACAAAAACACAATTAGGTTTTACGTCACTGTTCCAAAAACACAATTAGGTTTTAAATCAATCCCAAAAACACAATTAGGCTTTAAATCAATCCCAAAAACCCAATTAGGTTTTAAGTCACTATTCCAAAAATACAATTAGGTTTTAAATCAATCCCAAAACACAATTAGGTTTTAAATCACTATCCCAAAACACAAATAGGTTTTAAATCACTATCCCAAAAACCCAATTAGGTTTTAAATCAATCCCAAAAACCCAATTAGGTTTCAAATCACTATCCCAAAAACCCAATTAGGTTTCAAATCACTATCCCAAAAACCCAATAGGGTTTTAAATGTCCCAAAACACAAATAGGTTTTAAATCACTATCCCAAAAACCCAATTAAGTTTTAAATCAATCCCAAAAAACCCAATTAGGTTTTAAATCACAATCCCATAACCCAATTAGGTTTTAAGTCACTATTCAAACACCCAATCAGGTTTCAAATCACTATCCCAAAACCCAAATAGGTTTTAAGTCACTATTCAAACACCCAATTAGGTTTTAAATCACTATCCCAAAACCCAATTGGGTTTCAAGTCACTATTCAAACACCCACTTAGGTTTTAAATCAATCCCAAAAACCCAATTAGGTTTCAAATCACTATCCCAAAAACCCAATTAGGTTTCAAATCACTATCCCTAAAACCCAATAGGGTTTTAGATTTCCCAAAACCCAATTAGGGTTTTAATCTTTTTTTTTTTTAAAGTTATTCTGGCTTAAAATGGCGTTAGAATTTCGAAATAATCGAACACGTTTGACTCCAAAAGTTTTCTTAAATTTGGGACACCAGCAGCGAGAACATATCAAAATACAGTGTGGGACAGGCGAGATAGATAGACAGATAGATAGATAGATTAGATAGTGAGGAAGAGGAATACATAGACACGGGTTAGCTCGAGTGTATGAGTGTATGAGGGAGTAAGTGTGTGGAGGGGTTGAAGGGGGGGGAGATGCTTGCTTGAAGTACTTGTGGAGGGGGAAGAAGGAGGGGGGGGAAGAAGGGGGAGGAGAGGGGGAGGGGGAGAGGCATTGAGTCACTGGGTGGAGGAAGGAGAGAGAGAGAGAGAGAGAGAGAGAGAGAGAGAGAGAGAGAGAGAGAGAGAGAGAGAGAGAGAGAGAGAAAGAGGAGAACTGATACAATGAATTGGACCGACGTGCTATACGGGGGACGACGGACGTGGATGATTTTCAAATAACACAAAATCTACAAGGGTTACCACTGTATGCCCCCACCACCCTAACACCACCTCTTCCATTACGACAGTTTGCAATATATATATATATATATATATATATATATATATATATATATATATATATATATATATATAGGAAAATCTTACGTTATAAAACTCTATTATCATTATATATCGAAGGTAGAAAGGGGGCCAGACAACGCCAGCTCAAACTTAAGGTTTAATTACTCTCAAGTTCTACATCTTCAAAGTTTAGCAAGTGGGGATATACACAGTGGAAGGCCGCTCACACACTTAGACAGACGAGAAGTTCAAAAAAAAGGACATATATAAAGTGGAGAGAAGAGAAATAAGGGTGGAAATATATCTATCTATCTATCTATCTATCTATCTATATATATATATACATGTGTATGTATATACATGTGTATGTGGGTGGGTTAGGCCATTCTTCCGTCTGTTTCCTTGCGCTACCTCGCTAACGCGGGAGACAGCGACAAAGCAAAATAAGAAAAAATAATAAAAAATAAAATACAAATATATATATACCACAAAGTCTCCCTTCCACACAATATACCCTTCCACACAGCCTGGCCTTTTCCACAGCCACCCGCCCGCGTTCACAGGTTCGAACATGAGGCGTTGTATACGTATTGCCCTCGCCATGTTTGTCCCATTCTCAAACATTCCATCTCTTCCATAAAACACCTTTTGGAATGGCCATAAAAACTTGAAAACACCTAATATTGTATCTATTTTCCCATCGCTAAAACACCCTTGCAATACCAGATGTGTAAATATATATATATATATATGAACTGACATATTTCTTTCTTGTATTTATCTCCTTTGATGATGTGATTACGACACGAAAGTGCACTTGGGAACTGTATTTATCTCCTTTGATGATGTGATTACGACACGAAAGTGCACTTGGGAACTTATTGTGTTTCATTTTCCCCCGTGGACTCAGGAATATATATATATATATATATATATATATATATATATATATATATATATATATATATATATATATATATATATATCACGAGTCTCTGGGTTGACCACACAACACTCGCCTTAAGATGAAACTGAACACCTTTTCCCCCACTTCAACTCCCTCCCCTCTCTCCTCCCCCCAGAGAAACACAGATATATATATATATAATGTTTACACTAATCTCTGGGGGAAGAAGAAGCAGGGGGAGGGTGTAGAGCAGGTCTTACCTGGGGTTGAGTCAGGGGGGAGCCGGGGTCCAGTGAGGTAAGCAAGGTTGGGTCTCCAGACTGTGTTCTTCTAGAACACTCACACCACAACTGAACATTTCATCGCAGCACTGATGTATATAGGAAGAAGAACACTGATGTATATAGGAAGAAGAACACTGATGTATATAGGAAGAAGAAGAAGAACAACACCACCACTGTAGAAAGAACACCACTAGGAACACTGAACACACAAACACCCTCTCTGGGGAGTTTTTTTTTAGTGAACACACCCTCTCTGGGGGGGTTTTAGTGAACACACCCTCTCTGGGGGAGTTACTGAACACACCCTCTCTGGGGGGTTTACTGAACACACCCTCTCTTTTTTTCAGTGAACACACCCTCTCTGGGGGGTGGGTTATAGCGAACACAACCTCTCTGGGGGGTTTTGGTGAACACACCCTCTCTGGGGGGTTTTAGAGAGAGAGAGAGTGAGGTGGTGGAGGAGGGGGTCAAGTTTCTGCCACTCCTCCCGTCTCACACACACACACACGCAACACCCCAGAGATCACAACTGTTATATAAAAAATAATAACACGACCCTCTTCACGTCTCCAGCTGAGGTGTGGTTAACACGACCCTCTTCACGGCTTAGCTGAGGTGTGGTTAACACGACCCCTCTTCACGGCTTAGCTGAGGTGTGGCTAACACGACTCCTCTTCACGGCTTAGCTGAGGTGTGGTTACCACGACCCTCTTCACGGCTTAGCTGAGGTGTGGCTAACACGACTCCTCTTCACGGCTTTTCTGAGGTGTGGTTAACACGACTCCTCTTCACGGCTTAGCTGAGGTGTGGTTAGGTCACGTCTCCTGTTCCAGGGAGAAATAAGACCATCTCTCCCCGTCTTCGGGGTGAGCTGGGAGGATGAACACACCACCAGGATGTAGGGAGGAGAGGTTTTTGGAGAAAAAAAAAAAAAGATGGGCGTGGGTTTTTAAGGGCGCGAGCAGCGACACCCCGCTCCGCTCCTCTCGCGCGCGCGACACACCACACCTCCTCCTCCCGCGACACCCAGCGAGACACTGCTTAACTCAATGGTCTGCGTTCCTGGCCAGCTCCTCCCGAGCCAAGCGCCGCCCCCTGCCCTCCCTCACTCCCTCACTCCTCCCTCCCTCCTCAACACGCTCGCTCTCTCTCTCCTCCCCCCGCTCTCTCCCTCCCTCTCTCCCTCTCTCCCCCCCGCCGCCGCGCCTCCTCCTGCACCTCTCGCTCTCTCCCGCGCTCGCCCAACCTAACCTTCCAACGTATATGACAATTGTTGCCGCCTACTCCTCCCGCTCTCCTCACTCCTCCTCCTCCCGCTCCTCACTCCTCACTCTTCCTCACTCCTCCCACTCTTCCTCACTCCTCACTCTTCCTCACTCCTCCCTCTCTCCTCACTCTTCCTCACTCCTCCCGCTCCTCACTCCTCACTCTTCCTCACTCCTCCCGCTCCTCACTCCTCACTCTTCCTCACTCCTCCCGCTCTCCTCACTCCTCCTCACTCTTCTTCACTCCTCCCGCTCCTCACTCCCCCTCTTCCTCCTCCTCCCGCTCCTAACTCCTCCTGCTCCTCACTCCTCACTCTTCCTCACTCCTCCCGCTCCTCACTCTTCCTCACTCCTCCCGCTCCTCACTCCTCACTCTTCCTCACTCCTCCCGCTCTCCTCACTCCTCCTCACTCTTCCTCACTCCTCCCGCTCCTCACTCCCCCTCTTCCTCCTCCTCCCGCTCCTAACTCCTCCCGCTCCTCACTCCTCACTCTTCCTCACTCCTCCCGCTCCTCACTCCTCCTCACTCTTCCTCACTCCTCCTGCTCCTCACTCCTCACTCTTCCTCCTCACTCCTCCCGCTCCTCACTCCTCACTCTTCCTCACTCCTCCCGCCCAAATCGGCTTCTATTTCTCTATATTCTCATCAGGTCGTCCCGAGGTACGGGCTGAGATCGAGCCATGTCTCGCAGCATAACATAACGGGGCAATTGGGCTGTTAAGAGCTCGCTCTAACAACCTCGCCTGGAAGGTTGTAGTTTAACAACACGTTCACGGTGGCTCTTTAAGTCTTCGCTGCTCGGCTACAACCCCCCGTCACACAACCCCACAACCCCCGTCACACAACCCACAACCCCTGTAGCCCGTCACACAACCCACAACCCCCCGTCACACATCCCACAACCCCCACGTCACACAACCCACAACCCCTCCGTCACACAACCCCACAACCCCCCGTCACACAACCCACAACCCCTCCGTCACACAACCCCACAACCCCCCGTCACACAACCCCACAACCCCCCGTCACAACCCAACCCCCCGTCACACAACCCACAACCCCTCCGTCACACAACCCTACAACCCCCGTCACACAACCCCACAACCCCCGTCACACAACCCACAACCCCCGTCACACAACCCCACAACCACTGTCACACAACCCAAAAAAACCCCGTCACACAACCCACACAACCCCCGTCACACAATCCCCTACCCCCGTCACACAACCCACAACCCTCCGTCACACAACCCACAACGCCCGTCACACAACCCCACAACCCCCGTCACACAACCCACAACCCCCGTCACACAACCCCACAACCCCCGTCACACAATCCCCTACCCCCGTCACACAACCCCCGTCACACAACCCACAACCCCCGTCACACAACCCACAACCCCTCCGTCACACAACCCTACAACCCCCCGTCACACAACCCACAACCCCTCCGTCACACAACCCACAACCCTCCCGTCACACATCCCTCCTCTTTCTCTCTCTCTCTCCTCCCGTCCACACACACACACACACACACACACACAAAACCCTCCTCTCTCTTTCTCTCTCCTCCCGTCACACAGACACAAACACACTCCCTCTCTCTTTCTCTCTCTCTCTCTCTCTCTCCTCCCGTCACACAGACACACTCCTCCCTCTTTCTTTCTCTCTCCTCCCGTCACACACAGACACATACACACCCTACTCTCTCCTCCCATCAACACACACACACACACACATCTGTCTGTCTGCCTCTCTCTCTCTCTCTCTCTCTCTCTCTCTCTCTCTCTCTCTCTCTCTCTCTCTCTCTCTCTCTCTCTCTCTCCTCCCGCCGCCACATATATGCCACCACACCTTGGTCGACGCTCCTCCTCCTCCTCCTCCGAGTCGGCCCCCCACCCCCCTCCTCCCCCCCACCCCCCCAGACACCACGCGACCCCCGGGGTGGTGGGTTAAGGGGGGGGTTTACTTTACCCTGGGAAGACGGTTACCCACACACACACAGGGGACATCACGGGACGACATGGGATGGGATATCCCAAACACCTAGTGGCCCTAGCCACCCTCCCCTCCCTCCCTCCCCCCCCTTAAAAGCCTCGTACGACAAACAAAAATAAATAAATAAATACAAAATAATAACAAGAAGAACTCATGTGGCAACACCGAGCGAGCGAGCGAGGGTTGCCACGTACCATTAAACTGGAGGGAGGAGGGAGGAGGAGGGGAGGTGACGCCACACAGCCAGCGCGACCCTCCCTCCCTCCTCACTCCCTCCACCCTCCCTCCTCACTCCCTCCCTCACACAGACACACACACACACACACACACGACCGACACTAAATCCTTGTAAGGGGAAGACAGACGCTCATCTCCGGGGGTACGGGGGACGGGGGGAGAATATAGTGGGGTGGGGAGGGGGAGAATATACTGGGGTGGTGGGGAGGGGGGAGAATATAGTGGGGTGGGGTGTGGGAGAGAATATAGTGGGGTGGGGGGGAAATGGTAGGGTGGGGTAGGGGGGAGACTATAGTGGGGTGGGGTGGGGGAGAATATACTGGGGTGGTGGGGAGGGGGGAGAATAGTAGTGGGGTGGTGTGTGGGAGAGAATATAGTGGGGTGGGGGGGAAATGGTAGGGTGGGGTAGGGGGGAGAATATAGTGGGGTGGGGTGGAGGGAGAATAGTGAGGGTGAGGGGGAGAATAGTGGGGTGGGGTGGGGGGAGAATAGTGAGGGTGAGGGGGGAGAATAGTGGGGTAGGGTGGGGGGAAAATATTGGGGTGAGGGGAATAGTGGGGTGAGGGGGAGAATAGTGGGGTGACGAGGGAGAATAGTGGGGTGGGGGAGAATATAGTGGGGTGTGGGGGAGAATAACAGAGATGATCCAAAGGAGGAGTTTATATGGAGAGTGTGTGGGGGGGAGGTGGCGTGGTGGTGGTGTGGGGGGGGGAGGAGCGCTAGCTATATACACCCACACACACACCCCCACACATGGGGAGAGAGAGAGAGAGAGAGAGAGAGAGAGAGAGAGAGAGAGAGAGAGAGAGAGAGAGAGAGGGCACACTCACTCACCCCAGGCCCCCTCCCCCTCCCCCCTCCCCCCCCCACCTGTGCAGGCAGACACCCCCCACAACCCCCTCCCCACAACCCTCCCTCCCCTACACACATTCACCCACTACGTAACGCCTCTCCACAATCCAACATACACCCCCCACCACCACTACGTAACTCACCCCACCACCACCACTACGTAACTCACCCCCCACCACCACTATGTAACTCACCCCACCACCACCACTACGTAACTCACCCCCCACCACCACTATGTAACTCACCCCCACCACCACTACGTAACTCACCCCCCCACCACCACTACGTAACTCACCCCCCACCACCACCACTACGTAACTCACCCCCACCACCACTACGTAACTCACCCCCCACCACCACTATGTAACTCACCCCACCACCACCACTACGTAACTCACCCCCCCCCCCACCACCACTACGTAACTCACCCCCACCACCACCACTACGTAACTCACCCCCTCCCCCCCCACCACTACGTAACTCACCCCCCACCACCACTACGTAACTCACCCCCCACCACCACTACGTAACTCACCCCCTCACCACCACTACGTAACTCACCCACCACCACCACCACTACGTAACTCACCCCCCCCACCACCACTACGTAACTCACCCCCCACCACCACCACTACGTAACTCACCCCCTCCCCCCCATCTCTAACCACCTAGGCCACGGGCAGTTAACCTGACCCCCTGAACTACTTATTGCAGTCCTAACGATCAATTACCATCCCTTACTCTAATAATCATATACTTAAAAGTGGTTAACCCTCTTGGCCATTAGACTAAATTCATAATCATCTGCTTACTAATAAAAACAAACAAATAAACAAACAAACGATCCATGTGGCTTAACAACCCCTATTGAACAAGGCGTGACCTTTGACCTGACCTTTGATGCCAGTTCGCTGACCCTTCTCCCTGTGTCCAGCTCGGAGCCAACTTCGATTTTAGCGAAGTGGACTGACTTCGCTAAGACGACCCTATACCCTAGGGCACAAACCACATTCCAACACTTCGAAACAAATGTATATATATTATATATATATATATATATATATATATATATATATATATATATATATATATATATATATATATATTCCTATGAGTCCACGGGGAAGATGAAACACGAAAAGTTCCCAAGTGCACTTTCGTGTCATAATCACATCATCATCAGGGGAGAGACAAGAGAGAAATATAACAGTCAGTTGATATACATCGAGGAGACGATGTATATATATATATATATATATATATATATATATATATATATATATATATATATATATATATATATATATATATTTAAGTACATATTCTGCCCCAATTAGGTCAACTACCGGAATGTGACTAGACCAATTAGAGTCTTAATGACCCTTACCACCCGTGCCCTAACATGTTACGAAGCCTAGGTCCACCACACCTTGAGCCTAACCAACCTAGACCCTAGTTATCCTAACCCTAACCACTCTAGACCCTAGTTATGCTAACCCTAACCACTCTAGACCCTAGTTATGCTAACCCTAACCACCCTAGACCCTAGTTATCCTAATCCTAACCACTCTAGACCCTAGTTATCCTAACCTAACCACTCTAGACCCTAGTTATCCTACCCTAACCACTCTAGACCCTAGTTATCCTAACCTAACCACCCTAGACCCTAGTTATCCTAACCTAACCACTCTAGACCCTAGTTATCCTAACCTAACCACTCTAGACCCTAGTTATCCTAACCCTAACCACTCTAGACCCTAGTTATCCTAACCCTAACCACTCTAGACCCTAGTTATCCTAACCTAACCACTCTAGACCCTAGTTACCCTAATCCTAACCATTCTAGACCCTAGTTATCCTAACCTAACCACCCTAGACCCTAGTTACCCTAATCCTAACCATTCTAGACCCTAGTTATCCTAACCTAACCACCCTAGACCCTAGTTACCCTAATCCTAACCATTCTAGACCCTAGTTATCCTAACCTAACCACTCTAGACCCTAGTTACCCTAATCCTAACCATTCTAGACCCTAGTTATCCTAACCTAACCACCCTAGACCCTAGTTACCCTAATCCTAACCATTCTAGACCCTAGTTATCCTAACCTAACCACTCTAGACCCTAGTTATCCTAACCTAACCACTCTAGACCCTAGTTATCCTAACCTAACCACTCTAGACCCTAGTTATCCTAACCTAACCACTCTAGACCCTAGTTATCCTAACCTAACCACTCTAGACCCTAGTTATGCTAACCCTAACCACCCTAGACCCTAGTTATCCTAACCCTAACCACCCTAGACCCTATGTACACTAGTATTGTACAGACGCAAGGCAATACACAAGGGGACATGGCAGCGCGTTGACCACAACACACGGGGTTAATTGTTTGCCATTGTCTCCCCCTTGACTTAAACTCCCCACCTCCTTCCTCCAACCTCCTCCCCACCTCCCCACATCTTCCAACACCCTCCCCACCCTTCCTCCCTCCCTTCCTACCCTCTCCTACACTTCCCCATCCCTCACATGTACCCAGCACTGATAGAAACTTAAATTTCGACGTTCTATTGATAGAAACTGTTAAATTTCGACATTCTATTGACAGAAACTGTTAAATTTCGACATTCTAACGACAAAAGCTGTTAAATTTCGACGCTTTAATGACAGAAACTGTTAAATTTCGACGTTCTATCAACAGAAACTGTTAAATTTCGACCCTTTAATGATAGAAACTGTTAAATTTCGACGTTCTATCAATAGAAACTGTTAAATTTCGACGCTCTAATGATAGAAACTGTTAAATTTCGACGTTCTATCAATAGAAACTGTTAAATTTCGACCCTTTAATGATAGAAACTGTTAAATTTCGACGTTCTATCAATAGAAACTGTTAAATTTCGACGCTCTAATGATAGAAACTGTTAAATTTCGACGTTCTATCAACAGAAACTGTTAAATTTCGACCCTTTAATGATAGAAACTGTTAAATTTCGACGTTCTATCAATAGAAACTGTTAAATTTCGACGCTCTAATGATAGAAACTGTTAAATTTCGACGTTCTAATGATAGAAACTGTTAAATTTCGACATCCTAACGAGAGAAGCTGTTAAATTTCCACATTCCTAAGGTAGAACCTGCCCCCCCCCAACCTAAAGGCAGACCCTACGAATAACAGACCCACCAGACACCCTTGGCATGAGAAGGAACCATCAAGTATGTAAACCATCCACCTCAGGTGATTGGAAAAAAAAAATAAATAAAAAGGGAGGTGAGGGGGAGGGAAGAATGGACAGGTCTGGCTAGACCCAGGGAACTAAGCAGAGAGCGCGGGGGCCGCCTGGAAACTCGTTTCCAGACCCCGGGCGACGGAATCCACCAAGAAGACCTGCCTTCTCCTTCTTCTTCTTCTTCCTTCCTACACCTTCAGACACCACCGATCTGTTTCCAGTCCTTCACACACCAGTGACAGTCCCCCTTCGCATTCCAGTTACCATCTCTTCCAGGCACCACCTGGAATGGACCATCACCTACATTCCAGTTACCATCTCTTCCAGGCATCACCTGGAATGGACCCCATCACCTATGTCTACTCTCTTTTCCAGGATGGAGAAGAACAAGAAGGAAGAGTGGCCTACCCCCTCCCTCCTCCCCCTACCCCCACCCCAAGACGCCTGGAACTCTGCATTCCCACCATGTCTTTCCAGTTCGAAGGGGGGGGGGTAAAAGGGGGGGTAAAAGGGGGGTAAAAGGGGGGTAGTAGTAGTAGTTGAAAAGGATTTACACATTCCAGGAAGGTGTCTACGACCGGGGCCACAGCTCCCTCTATCTTCCTCCTTCGTGCCTCATACCATCTGGTCTGGAACATTCAATACGCAATCCTGGAAACCTTGTTCCCCCCCCCCCCCAAGCGCCATATGTAGATAGGGGGGTGGGGGGCCCCCTTCTTCATCATCCCCCCCTCCCCCTACCAGGGGAAACCCCCCCAGGTGGAGGAGGAGGGGGGAGAGGAGGGGAATGATGATGTGATTATGACACGAAAGTGCACTTGGGAACGTATCGTGTTTCATTTTTCCCCCTCCGCCCTCCCGTGGACTCATAGAATTCTTCTTATACTTTGTCGCTGTCTCCCGCGTTTGCGAGGTAGCGCAAGGAAAAACAGACGAGGGAATGGCCCAACCCACCCCCCATACATATGTATATACATACACATCCACACACGCACATATACATACCGATACATCTTAACGTATACATACACATATATAGACATACACAGACATATACATATATACACATGTATATAATTCATGCTTGGTGCCTTCATCCATTCCCGTCGCCACCGCGCCACACATGAAATACATGGGGGCACTACGAGTGTAAACTCTCTCTCTCTCTCTCTCTCTCTCTCTCTCTCTCTCTCTCTCTCTCTCTCTCTCTCTCTCTCTCTCTCTCTCTCTCTCTCCCCCAGTACTGTCCAAACAGGTAATGACAGACACAAAACACCTCCCCTCCTCCTCACCCCCCTACACCTTCCCCTCCCCTTCCCCTCTCCCTCCCCCACACCTTCCCCTCCCCTTCCCCTCTCTCTCCCCCACACACCTTCCCCTCCCTCCCCCCTTCTCCCCCCACACAAATTTGACCCCACACCCCCCCTCAGAACCGGGCGATTATATATCAAACTATTTCCTCCCCCTCACCCCCATCACCTCACCATTCCCCCCATCACCCCCATCACCTCACCTCCCCCATTCCCCCCCATCACCCCTATTCCCGAGGCTTTTACAAACTTTGTCTAGTTTAATTACGAAGATCTCCACACTCTCTCTCCTTAATCCCCACTTCCCTCCTCCCCACCCAAACCCCTCCCCAACAAACCCCACACCCAACCCAACCCCCCAACCCCCAACCCCCAACCCCGCACCCAACCCAACCCCACACCCAACCCAACCCCCAACCCCCACCCAACCCCCCTTTTTCCTTCCAGGCAGCAGCGCCCCCCCCCCCGTAGCCAAATGCCACTTAACACCCCCAAAAGGCCACTTAGTACACAACTAATGCCTCCAAAGGCTACTTGAATACCCAACTACTGCCCGAAATGGCCACTAAACACCTCACTACTACCCCTAAAATGCCACTTACCACCCAACATCTGCCTCAAAATGCCACTTACCACTCAACATCTGCCTCAAAATGCCACTTCCCACTCAACATCTACCTCAAAATGCCACTTCCCGCCCAACATCTGCCTCAAAATGCCACTTCCCACCCAACATCTGCCTCAAAATGCCACTTACCACTCAACATCTGCCTCAAAATGCCACTTCCCACTCAACATCTACCTCAAAATGCCACTTACCACTCAACATCGACCTCAAAATGCCACTGAACACTTCCCTCAATGCCCCCACAGGGCCATTTACCATGCCACTACCCTCTTCTCCAGCTTTCACCTCCACCCACTAACCCTCGGCTGTACACTCACACACGTCCTCTCCACTACCCCTCCACCACCACCACTACCCCTCCCCACCACTACCCCTCCCCCACCACTACCCCCCTCCCCTCTCCAGGCCCACCTCATTCATCACCCTCACTCGCTCCCTCACAAGAAGAACCCACCCACCTTCCCTCCCTCCCTCCACCAACCCTCCCTCTCCCTCCCTCCACCCACCCTCCCTCACCTTCCCTCCCTCCCCTTCCCTCCTCTTCCCCAGGCGCGGGTCTCCCGGCAGCGTACACGCCCTGGGCAAGGAGGGCGAGGGCGAGGGAGGGAGGGAGGGAGGAGGGAAGGGCGTCTTCGACCATGTCCCCTTCAGGAGGGAGGGAAAAATCGTCAGCAGAGGGACATCCAACACACACACACACACACACACATAAGAATTCGACCCGCCTTCCACTTCTCCTACAGAAAGGGCAGTCGCGCCTTCGTCAGGAGCGATCCAAAGGGCTTGCGACGCCCCCCCTCTACCACACCTGAACACTAAGGCCCTTCCTCTTCCTCCTGCTGTACAAGTGAGGTTCCAGTTTAAACTAAACGAGGCAATTGCTTTTCCCCAAACGATCGAATGGAAATAGAGACATATACTAACTGTTGAAGAAGGTGTTCATATACACACCCTGGGGAAAACTGAGAAAGGGCTTGGGAAAGCCGAGGTGTTTGGTTTGATCTACGATTCCCTTGCTTGTCCCCCCCCTACAAGCCCTTAGATAAGGGCTTTGACTTATCACGAGAGAGCCCTTCTTTTCTCCCCAAGGGCCTTATCACTAGAGCCCTTATTTTCTAGCCCACAGTCCTTGCTTGTCCCCCCCTACAAGCCCTTAGGTAAGGGCTTTGACTTATCACGAGAGAGCCCTTCTTTTCTCCCCAAGGGCCTTATCACTAGAGCCCTTATTTTCTAGCCCACAGTCCTTGCTTGTCCCCCCCTACAAGCCCTTAGATAAGGGCTTTGACTTATCACACTTATCACGAGAGAGCCCTTCTTTTCTCCCCAAGGGCCTTATCACTACAGCCCTTGTTTTCTAGTCCACAGTCCCTTGATTGCCGCCCTTACCCACGATCACACAGCCCTTGCTTGTCCCTGACACACCAGTCCTACGTATGGACTAGCCCTTAAACCTCCTACAACCCCACGACCTAACAACCCTACCCTTGGATTAGCCCTTGGGTACCTCCTCCTCGATGGAACCCCTGAGGGCCAGGTGGCTGACCCCCTCCCCCCCTCCTCGGCCTTGGAAGGGTCTGGGGGGGGGTGATTAAACCCCTGAGGGCCAGGTGGCTGACCCCCTACCCCCCCTCGGCCTTGGAAGGGTCTGGGGGGGGATTAAACCCCTGAGGGCCAGGTGGCTGACCCCCTCCCCCCCCTCCTCGGCCTTGGAAGGGTCTGGGGGGGGATTAAACCCCTGAGGGCCAGGTGGCTGACCCCCTCCCCCCCTCCTCGGCCTTGGAAGGGTCTGGGGGGGATTAAACCCCTGAGGGCTAGGTGGCTGACCCCCTCCCCCCCTCCTCGGCCTTGGAAGGGTCTGGGGGGGGGGATTAACACCTTCCTCCCAGGTCTGATCAACTTTGAGTCACCCATTCACCTCCCCTCACCTCCCCTTCCTCTTTCCCCCACCCCTTCCCTCTTCCCCCCTTCCCCTCTGACGGCAACTCAGGGGTAGGAGGGGGGGGAGGTGGGGTTAGAGGGGGACGACAACGACCACCTCCACCTCCTCCCTTTCCCTCAGTCCCCAAACTTTTCGTCGTGGGGAGGTTGAGGGAGGAGGAGGGGGGGGGAGGGGAACGCCCCCCTCCCTCAACCCCCCACCACCATCCACACCCCACCCAAAAAAAAAAGGCGCCCCCTGTTTAGACTTGAATTATGATACGGACTCATCGCTCACTCTCTCTCTCTCTCTCTCTCTCTCTCTCTCTCTCTCTCTCTCTCTCTCACTCTCTCTCTCTCTCTCTCTCTCCTCTCTCCCTACAACTCGGGGACGTAAGAAGGGGGGAAACAAGGTCTACAGGGGGAGGGTCTTGGGAAGTTATTAGGAAGGGGGGGGAAGGGGGGAAGGGGGTGTAACAATAAAGTGTCTATCTACCAAGTCAAATCTACACCCTTTGACCCGGGTGTAGACAATCATTTCTATCATCCATAGTCTATCTAAAACCCTTTGACCCTGGTTTTAAAAAATCAAGTGTCTATCTACCACAGTCAATCTACACCCTTTGAACCCTGGTGTAGAAAACAAGTGTCTATCTATCCAAGTTTTTTTCTACACCCTTGCCCCTTTGTTAGACAATCAAGTGTTATCTTTTCCCCCAAGTCTATCTACACCCTTGACCCTGGTAAGAAAAACAAGTTTACTATCCATATCTTCTAAAAACCCTTTGACCCTGGGTAACAATCAGTGTCTATTATCCATATCATCTACACCCTTTGACCCTGGTGAACAAAAAAGTGTCTATCTATCCATAGTCCATCTAAAAACCTTTAAACCCGGGGTGTAGACAAACAAGTGTCAAAATCTACCATAGCCCTATCTACACCCTTTGACCCTGGTGTAGACAATCAAGTAAAAAACATCCACATCTATCTACACCCTTTGACCCGGTTAGACAACAAGTGTCCCCCTATCCAAGTCAATCTACAACCCTTTGACCCTGGTGTAGACAATAAATGTCATCTATCCATACCCAAATCTACACCCTTTGACCCGGGTAGAAATCAAGTGTCTACCCAAACCATAGTCTATCTACACCTTTTGACCCTGGTGTAACAATAAAATGTCTATCTACCCCATACCCCCTATCAATACGCTTGGGACCCTGGTGGGACAATCAAGGTCTATCAATCCATAGTCTATCTACACCCTTTGACCCTGGTGTAGACAATCAAGTGTCTATCTATCCACAGTCTAATCTACACCCTTTGACCCTGGTGTAGACAATCAAGTGTCTATCTATCCATAGTCTATCTACACCCTTTGACCCTGGTGTAGACAAACAAGTGTCTATCTATCCACAGTCTATCTACACCCTTTGACCCTGGTGTAGACAAACAAGTGTCTATCTATCACTCCATAGTCTACCTACACCCTGTGACCCTGTTGAGGTGTAGTTTACATATGGTATACACGTAGTTTACCTCGAATTTACACCTCACGTCTCACACGTGTGTGTGTGTGAAGACAAGTGGGGAGGGGGGGGGGTGTACCTACACTGCTCTTACGCCTCTTGTACACCAGGGGTGTGTGTGTGTGGCGGGGGGAGGGTGTTGTGTCTGGGGGAGAGAGAGAGAGAGAGAGAGAGAGAGAGAGAGAGAGAGAGAGAGAGAGAGAGAGAGAGAGAGAGAGAGAATCGATTCTCCCAGTACATTACTACTCTCTCTCTCTCTCTCTCTCTCTCTCTCTCTCTCTCTCTCTCTCTCTCTCTCTCTCTCTCCAACACCACCATACCTCTATGACCTCCAACACCTCCTCCCTCCCCCCCCCTTCATAACCTCCAACAGAGATCATAATCACCCCCCCCACCCCCACCCTAAGATCTGGTCCTAGTGGAATGACCAGTGGCTACACAGTGGGGGTGGGTGGGGGGAGGGGGGGAGCTATTTACACCAGCAGTGGCACAGTGGTGCCACTAAGGGGGGGGGCCCACTAGACACACGAGTGTCAGTTGCTACACAGTGGGGGTGAGGGGCTATTTACATGAGCAGTGGCATATTGGTGCCACTAGGGCCCCACTAGACACACAAGTGTCAGTGGCTACACAGTGGGGGTGGGTGGTGGTAGGGGAGCTATTTACATCAGCAGTGGCATAGTGGTGCCACTGGGGGGGGGGGGTCCCCACTAGACAAACGAGTGTCACCAGCGAGGCTTTGGACCAGCCACGCGTCAAAGGCTTTCTTATTCCACCTCTAAACAAACCCCGCCCCCCTCCCCTCTGCCCCCCTCCCCCTCCCTCCCCTCCCCCGGAAACCCCCAAACCCCCCAACCCCTCCCCATACCACCCCCCCAATGAGCACACCCAAACCCCCCCCCCTTCCCTTCCTCCCACGCACAAGTTGTTTTCATCCCCCACTGAGACAAACCACCCCCCCCCACCCTTCTCCCCTCTCCCCTTCTCCCCCTTACCACTGGCACAGGCCACTGCCTATCTAGTGGTGGCCACACACCACTACCCTCGCCACTGGGGAAAAGGGGTTTGAACCCTTGCCACCTTAACTCAGATAAATGGCTTAGGTTATCACCCCTCACCCCACCCCGATCAAGTCACGCTTGCCACTGGTGGAGAGGCGAGGGGAGGGTAGGTGGGGAGATTAGTGCCTGGGGAGACTAGCGGGGTGGAGAGACTAGGAACTGGAGAGGGTGGGTTTATGGAGACTAGAGGCTTGGGGGAGAGCAAGGCTGGGGAGATTAGAGGATGAGGAGAGGAAGGATGGGGAGATTAGAGGGTGGGGAGAGCAAGGCTGGGGAGAACAGAGGCTGGGGAGATCAGAGGGTGGGGAGAGGAAGGCTGGGAAGGACAGAGGCTGGGGAGAGCAAGGCTGGGGAGATTAGTGCTGGGGAGAGGATGGCTGGGGAGAACAGAGGCTGGGGAGGACAAGGCTGGGAGATCAGAGGGTGGGGAGAGGAAGGCTGGGGAGAGCAAGGCTGGGGAGAGCAAGGCTGGGGAGATTAGAGGGTGGGGAGAGGAAGGCTGGGGAGACTGGAAGCTGGGGAGGACAAAGGCTGGGGAGATTAGAGGGTGGGGAGACTGGAAGCTGGGGAGGGCCCAAGGACTCTGAAACCCTAAGGGCTGAGGGTCCCAGCACCCCATATCCCAGGTCCAAGCACCCCATATCCCAGGTCCCAGCACCCATATCCCAGTACAAATCCCAGGTCCCAGCACCCCATATCCCAGGTCCCAGCACCCCATATCCCAGGTCCCAGCACCCCATATCCCAGTCCCAATCCCAGTCCCAGCACCCATGTCCCCAGGTCCAGCACCCCATTCCAGCCCCAGACCCATATCCAGGTCCCAGCACCCCATATCCCAGGTCCCAGCACCCCACAACAAACACCATCATTCATCCATTCTTCAACAGGTGTATAAAACACTCTCCCCATTTCCCCCCCTTCCCCTCCCTCTCCCCCTTCCCCTTCCCTCCCCTCCCCTTTTCATCATTCCTCCCTCTCCCCTTTAACCAGAGAGAGAAAAAAAAAAGAGGGGGGGGTGTTTTAAGTTGTGGGTTGTGTTCCCGGGTTTGGGGGGGGGGGGGGGTGGTCCTTTGCTTCCCTTCTTCCCCCTCCCCCTTCCCCCTACTGTACCCCCGCTCCAGTACAGGGTCACGGTACAGGGTATCACCTTAATATAAATAAATATATATATATTATATATAATATATATAAATATATAAATATATAAATAAAATATATATAATAATAACACCCTCTCCTCAATCCACTCCAGCACTCTCTCCCCAAAACCAAAAAAAAACCAACGGCCTCTCCCACACTACAACACCCTCTTCAACGCTCCAACACGCTCTCCAACACCTTCTCCAACACTCCAACGGGGGGGGGGCCTTTTTTCCAAAACTTTCCAGCGCCCCCCCCTCCAACACTTCCAACTTCCTTTTCCACCCCTCCAACGGGGGTCTCCAACCCCTCCCAAAGGGCCCCCTCCAGCGCCCTCTCCAACACTCCCACTTCCTCTCCACCACTCCAACGGCCTCTCCAACACTCCAACGGCCTTCCCAACACTCCAGCGCCTTCTCCAACACCCTCTCCACCACTCCAGCACCCTCTCCAACACTCCATAGCGCCCTCTCCAACACCACTGCCGGAGCCTATGAGGGAAATGGGGGGGGGGGGTCCTCAAAAACCCCAAACAACCTCCCGAAACGTCTCCATCTCATACTAACCCCCACCACCCCCCACCCCCCCATCTCCCCCCAACACAACCAGTCCCCTCCCTGAAGGAGGGGGGAGGGGGGGTGTTCTCCCACACCCTTCCCCAACCCCCAACCCCCACCCCAACCGTCAGCCACCCAACCCCTAGATTCCATCTTCACCCCTTTCTATTTCTCCCCCCCATCCAACCCAACACCCCACCCCACCCACTCTCCGACCCCAACCCCTCATCTCCCCCACCCCATCCGCCCGCCCGCCCCCCCATAGATGAAAAGGGGACGACCTGTGCAAAGAGAGCGTTCAACATCTTTCAATGTTTTCCCCCCTCCCCTCCCCTCATCTCTCTTCTCCTTTTCTCCTCCTCTCTCTTCCCTCTCTCCTTTAACAACAAAAAAACCAAAAAGCAACCCCCCCAGGCCCCCGCCTCGAAAAACTACCCCCACCCCCCCCCCTCTCTTCTCCCCCCAAAACTCAAACCCCAATAAAACCCCCCTCCCGCCCCAAACCCTATTCCCCCCCACTCAACGAAAGATGGGTGGGGAAAAATACGGTGTTTGGGGGAAAAGGTAAATCGAAGACGATGATGATAACACTCCCCACTTCTCCCAATCTAAACTCCCCATCTCTCTCTAAACGCCCCATCTAAACTCCCCATCTCTCTTAAACTCCCCATCTCTCTCTAAACGACCCATCTAAACTCCTCACCTCTCTTAAACTCCCCATCTCTCTCTAAACCCCCCATCTAAACTCCCTATCTCTCTCTAAACGCCCCATCTAAACTCCTCACCTCTCTTAAACTCCCCATCTCTCTTAAAACCCCCCATCTAAACTCCCCACCTCTCTCTCTCTCTAAACTCCCCTATTGCCACCCTCTCCCCTTTCTCGCCATTATAGTGTCGCCCCGTCGCTCCTCCACGCCATTTTACTCCCCTCTTTCCCCTCCCCCTCCTCACCAGCATCATCACCCCCCCCCCACACCCCCTCCCCCCCCCCCCCGAACAAAAGGAAGGCGAAATGTGGAATCAAGTCTGGGGGGTTACGGACGCCTCTCCCCTCCCTCCCCTTTCCTTACCCCCTTCCCTTTACTACTAACCCCTCCCTTTCTTCTTTCTCCCCTCCCCTCCCCTCCCCATCACCCTCCCCTCCCCACTTTCATCAACCTGGAAGATTAATCAGCCAGGACGAAGCTGGCGTTCACCCCATCTCATACAGAAGAAGAGGATGGGGAGGGGAAGGGCCGTGCGTCTGTCTGTCCCCTCCCCTCCCCTCCCCTTAACCCCCCCTTCCCCACACCTTTTGACACCCCGTTTGAATGCGTCGGGGTTGGGGGGGGGGGGGGTCCGGCATCTCCCCTTCCCCAGGGCCACGTGTCGTAAACTCCCTCTATATACACCCCACTCCTCCCCTCTCCCCTTCTCCCCTCTCCCCTTCCTTCCCTCCTTCCCCTTCTTTCCCCCTTCCCTCGCCCCTTGAACCTTGCATCACATACCCTTCCTTCTCTTCCCTCCTTCCATTCACAGCATCCCTCCCTTCCCTTCCCCCTCTTCCCTCCCTCCCTCCCTCACACTACCCCCTCCCCCCTCACACTACCCCCTCCTCCCCCTCCCCATTTTACACAGTATAAATTGCGTAACATAAATTTTTCCAGTGGTTAGCGCGTACACAACGTGAATCCCCAAGGTCCAACTCAAAATTTCCCAAGGGGGCCACCTCACCCTCACTCACAATCTTCTCTTTTTCTATTCCTTTTCCTCCTCATTTGGTTAACTCATTAACTCATTTTCTTCTATATTTTTTTGGGGCCTTCTCTTTTCTTCCCTCATATCACTCTCACTCATCTTGCCTCCTCATATACTCATATATTTTTTTGGCCTCATTTCTTGTGCAGTCTTCTCCCTCTCTTCCCTCCCTCCCTCTTCCTCATTCTCTCCCTCATTTCCTCCAACCTTCATTTACCGGGCCATTGCACCTCTCTCCTCCCCCCCATCTTCTCTCTCTCTCCATCTCTCTCTCTCAACAAAACTCCCACCCTCCCTCCTCTCCTTCCTCTCTCTTACTCCTTTTCAACCCCACCCCACCCCACAAAAAAACCACCCCTCTCATACCCCTCTCCTCTCTCCCTTCTCTTCTCTCTCTCTCTTTACAACACCCCACACACACACACAACCACTCTCACCCTCTCTCTCTCTCCTCCTCACTCTCTCTCTCTCTCATCTCTCTCTCTCTCCTCTCTCTCTCTCACACACACACACAAAACCACTCTCGCTCCCTTTCCCCCTTTCTCAATCAACCCTCAAAAAACCCCCCCATTTTCTCCCTCCCAACCCCAAAACACACACAAAAACCACTCCTCCCACCCCCCCCTCTCCCCTCCCCCTCTCTCTCCCCTCTCTCCCCCTCTCCAACCTCATCCACACCAGCCCTTCTGTCCCCTCTCCAACCCCACAACCACACCTTTACCCCACCCAACCCCCTACAAAAAGGGCCCAAACCCCCCACACAAACCCACCCCCCCACCCAGCACCCCCCCACCCTCCCAAACCCCCCCCCACCCACCACAACCCCCCCCCTCCCCCCCACACCCCCCACCATAACCCCCCCACTTTAACCCCCCCACCCAACCCCCCACAACCCACCCCTCAAACCCCCAACCACCCCCCCCCCACAACCTCCCCCCCACCAACCCCCACCCAACAACCCCCCCACCCAACCCACCCCCCCACCCAACCCCCCCCCACCCAAAACCCCCCCACCACAACCCCACCCTACAACCCCCCACCAAACCCCCCCACACCCCCCCCCCCACCCCCCCACACCCCCCCACCCCACCTCTTCTATTATTATTATATGCCCTCCCTTCCCCAACCCCCCTCCCCCCCCCACCTCTCTGCTTGAGACCGAAACCAGCACCAACAAGTCAGAAAATTTTTTAACTAAAGCCAAAGTGAGACTCGAACCAGACCAACAATCAGACATGTTTACAAAAGGGCCAAACCCCGGGGCGACCCCCCACAATAATCCCCCTCACCCCCTCTTATTTCCTAATTAAGTGTAATCAAATTACACTAATTAAAATTCGGGACAATGCCCGACGTGCACAGACACAAAACTTTTGGTCAATGAACTCCTCTTATTGGAGCGCAGAAAATCACAATTTTATATAAATAAATATAAATATATATATAATATATATATATATAATATATATATATATAAATATATAATATTATTATTCTTTGTCGCGTCCCCCGCTTTGAGCGGGGTAGCGAAAGGAAACAGACGAAAGAGGGCCCAACTCACCCACATACACTTTAATATACAACACCGTCCACACACCCACATATCATACTATACACTCAACGTATACATATATATATATATATATATGTAATAAAATATATATATATATATATATATATAATATATTTTTAAAATATAAATTTTATAAAAAAATAATATACACACAACCACACAGACATATACTATATATACACATGTATGAATTCTTACTTCTGCCTTTATTCATTCCCGTGCCACTCCCCCACACATGAAATGAAAAGGTCAAAATTTAAACGCGAATCAAGTTAATTCCTTTTTTTTATCTCCCCTGTGATGATGTGATCACTACAGGAAAGTGCACTTGGGGAACTTATCATGCTTAAATTTCCCTGTGAATAAAAAGGTGATATATATAATAAAATATATATATTAATAATATAAATAAATAATATATATATAAATATATATATATATATATAAAATATTCCTATGATTTCCACGGGGAAAATGAAACACGATAATTCCCAAGGCACTTTCGTGTCATAATCACATCATCAGGGGAGACCAAGAAGAAATATGACAGTCAGTTGATAATTATATATATATATAATATATATATAAATTAATATATATATATAATATATATACAACAGTATCCTTACCTTACACAATCATGGGGTATTACATACGCCTCTGGCCCCACAAAACAAAAAACACACACAACGTACCTGCCCCAAAGAGAAAACAAATAAACACATATTTATTAAAATGGAAACATGACCCCACAAACAACATTGAAATAAGACTGACCCAAATGACTTAATTACCTTAAATGCTAAAGCTCACCTACCCCTCCTCCTCCCCAACAAAACAAACAAAAAAAGAGAATTCCCATTAATTTATGATTTGGGTTAAAAATACAATTACATTTTCTAAACACTTTACAGCTAATAAATATATATATAATATATAAATAAATATAATATAATATATATATATATATTTATATATAATCCAAATGACCCAAAGGGGGGAAAAATAATAAACACGAAAAGTTCCCAAGTCCCACTTTCGGGGTCATAACACATCATCAGGGGAGACACAAAGAAAAACCCAAACAGTCATTGATATACATCGAAGAGATGAACTATATATATATATATATATATATATTATATATAATAAATATATATATATATATATATATATATATATATAATTCAGGGGTGTCGAACGCACTCTATAAGCGACAGAAACACACTCTTAAGTGCATATGGTTTATTGGGGTGGCGGGCCCTCCGTGGTATAGCGGTCAGTCATGTTAGCGGTGATGCATTCACAGTCGGCCCACAGTTCAACCCGTGTGTTCATCCTCACCTCGGGGCCAAGTGAGACCCTGGGGTACACCTGACTTCCCCCCTCCCCCCTCCCTCTAATAACTAATGTAAATCCCTTCTAGTAACTAATGTAATCCCTTGTAACTAATGTAATCCTCTCGTAACTAACGTAATCCCCTCTAGGAACTAATGTAACCCCTAGTAACTAATACAATCCACTGTAGTAGCTAATGTAATCCCCTCTAGTAACTAATGTAATCCCCTCTAGTAAATAATGTAATCCCCTCTGGTAGCTAATGTAATCCCCTCTGGTAACTAATGTAATCCCCTCTAGTAAATAATGTAATCCCCTCTGGTAGCTAATGTAATCCCCTCTGGTAGCTAATGTAATCCCCTCTGGTAGCTAATGTAATCCCCTCTGGTAGCTAATGTAATCCCTCTGGTAGCTAATGTAATCCCCTCTGGTAACTAATGTAATCCCCTCTGGTAACTATGTAATCCCCTCTAGTAAATAATGTAATCCCCTCTACTAACGTAATCCCCTCAAGTAACTAATGTAATTCCCCCGCTAGTAACTAATGTAATCCCCTCTTGTAACTAATGTAATTCCCCTCTAGTAACTAATGTAATTCCCTCGCTAGTAACTAATGTAATCCCCTCTACTAACGTAATCCCCTCTAGTAACTAATGTAATCCCCTCTAGTAACTAATTCCCTCGCTAGTAACTAATGTAATCCCCTCTACTAACGTAATCCCCTCTAGTAACTAATGTAATCCCCTCTAGTAACTAATTCCCTCGCTAGTAACTAATGTAATCCCCTCTACTAACGTAATCCCCTTTAGTAACTAATGTAATCCCCTTTAGTAACTAATGTAATCCCCTTTAGTAACTAATGTAATCCCCTTTAGTAACTAAT
The DNA here is from genome assembly GCF_036320965.1 of Panulirus ornatus. Lineage (NCBI taxonomy): Eukaryota > Metazoa > Arthropoda > Malacostraca > Decapoda > Palinuridae > Panulirus > Panulirus ornatus. The sequence continues at coordinate 42,690,726 of NC_092228.1, forward strand.
GTAATCCTCTATCAAAGCCGCAGAAGATCGTGAGAGGCCAGAACACCAAACCACACCGGTAATTCTAACTTCATTACCTCCAGGTTAATGTAATCCCCCGCTCCGATGAGAAGGTGGGAAAGAGAGACAACATGTGTGGAATCTATTTACGACTCTCTTCTCCTGCTTCCAGGCCGTACGGACGTACGCACGGACGGACGTACGTTCCAAAAAAGAAAGGGGTGTGTGTGTGTGTTCGATCCTATGTAACGGGTGGGCCCTAATGGGCTTCGAAAACCACCCCCTTCTCTCTCTCTCTCTCTCTCTCTCTCTCTCTCTCTCTCTCTCTCTCTCTCTCTCTCTATCTATCTATCTATCTCCGAGTTTCCAATCCTTCTTCTACAATGTATCTTCCTTTTATTTTTTTTTGGCAACGTCTTCTTTCTGCAATGTCAACTCGCTCCGTGGGGGTGGGGCCCGAGGGGTCTGTTGTCGCACTTCCGAAGACCACCCCGCTCCGTGGGGGCCCGCGGGGGGTCTGTTGTCGCACCTCCAAAGAGACCACCTTACCTTCGTCCCTTATCCCCCAAGGAGAAATGGTAGGCAAGAAGAAGACCCACCCCCTCGAAGACCATAGTCAAGAAGACCTCCCGGCAAGAAGACCACCCAACCCACCCCCCTCAAGAAGACCCCCCTCGAAGACCATAGTCAATAAGACCCCCCCCCGGCAAGAAGACCACCCCACTCACCCCCTCAAGAAGACCCCCCTCGAAGACCATAGTCAATAAGACCCCCCGGCAAGAAGACCACCCCACCCACCTACCCTCAAGAAGACCCCCCCTCGAAGACCATAGTCAATAAGACCCCCCCAACAAGAAGACCACCCCACCCACCCCCCTCAAGAAGACCCCCCTCGAAGACCATAGTCAATAAGACCCCCCTCGAAGACCACCCCCCCTCGAAGACCACTCTTCCCCTGTCTCTTGAAGAAGGGGGTTTTCCAGCACCCATCACCAGACCCGTTCCAGATCCTGGAGGCTGGAAACTCAAAGCATCTTTAAGAGCAGTAAGGAGTCTAATGTTCCGGAGGGAGTGGCAGGGTTCGAACCCCCAGACAAACCCTGGAAAACAAGACGAGGCATAATGAAAGACCAAGGGGGACAGACTAGAAGTTCCAGCGAGCCCTGGAATACAACCTGGAACTTGGGAAACTAGAATTTTCCCGAACGTCCGGAATACAAAACTGGAACTTGGGGGGATAGAATTCCAGAAATCCTGGAATAAAAACTGGAAATTTGGGACATACGAAGTAGAAAGTGAATACCCTTTTAACTGGGGGAAAACTAAGAATTTTCCAAAATCCTGGAATACAACCTGGAACTTTGGGAAAAAGAATTCCAGAATCCCGGAATAAATGGAAATTGGGAAAACTAAATTTCCAGGAGGTTTTCCCTTTTTGGGTATGAAAATTTTGGGGGGGGGGGGTGATGAATATTCTGGGGGTGATGAATATTCTGGGGGGGGGATGAAATTCGGGGGGGGATGAAAATTCTGGGGGGTGAAATTTTGGGAAAATTCTGGGGGTGAAAAATGAATATTCCCGGGGTGATAATATTTGGGGGGGATGATATTCTGGGGGTGATGAATTTCTGGGGGGTGATAAATTCTGGGGGGGGATGAAATTCTGGGGGTGATGAATATTCTGGGGGGATGAATATTCTGGGGGTGATGAATATTCTGGGGGTGATGAATATTCTGGGGGGGATGAATATTCTGGGGTGATGAATATTCTGGGGGATGAATATTCTGGGGTGATGAATATTCTGGGGTGATGAATATTCTGGGAGTAGAATATTTTGGGGATATGAAATACTGGGGGTGGGTTTAATATTCTGGGGGGATGAATATTCTGGGGGATTTAAAAATAAATTCTGGGGGGAGAAAATTTTTGGGGGGGTTTTAATATTTTGGGGGGGGGGGGTGAATATTCGGGGGGGATGAATATTCGGGGGTGAATATCTGGGGGGGGGGTGAATATTCTGGGGGATGAAAATTCTGGGGGTGAATTTCGGGGGTGATGAAAATCGGGGTGATGAAATAAAACTGGGGGGGGGGTGAATATTCTGGGGGGTTGGGGAAATTCTGGGGGGAATTTCTGGGGGGTTTAAAAAAATATTTTGGGGGGGAGAAAATTTTTGGGGGTGGAAAATTTTTGGGGGGTATTCGGGGGGGAAGAATTTCTGGGGTGATGAATTCTGGGGGAGAAAATTCTGGGGGTGTTTTTGGGGAAAATTTTTGGGGGTGATGAATAAACAGGGGGTGATTATTCGGGGGGTTTTGGGTGAATATTCTGGGGGGATGAATATTTTTTCGGGGGGGTGAATATTCTGGGAGGGGGTGATGAATATTCTTTAGTTTTGGGGGGGAGAAATTCTTTAGAAAGGGGGGGGTTGAATAGGGGGGGAATATTCTGGAGGGGGTGAAGAATATTCTGGGGGTTGATGAATATTCTGGGGTTAATGAATATTCTGGGGGGTGATGAATATTCTGGGGGAGAAATTTTAGGGGGTGATGAATATTCTAGGGGGTGATGAATATTCTGGGGGGGGCGATAAATATACGTTGCTTGGGGGGGTCAGATCGAGGTCAGAGGTCATCATCTCTCCTGCCACGGAGTGACCTTCGACCTAAAGCGACCGAGGGGAGATAGGAAGGTAGGTAGAGGGGAGATATAGGAACCCCTCACTCAGACCCTCTTGGGCGTCCGTCTGGGGGAGGGGAAAAAATATATATATCATAAAATTGTCTTTCGACATCGGGGACAGCCCTCACCCCCCCATCTCCTAATATTATTGTCTCCCCTTCTGAGAGAGTGAGGGGAGTGGGGGGAGGGAGGGGAGGTTGGTTTCCTAGCTCTCCCCCTTTTCCCCCCTCCTCTCCCCTCTCTCCCCCTCTTTTTGGATTACTTTAATATAATTCCTGGAGGTACAGTGGGGGGGGGGGGGGGTGACGCGGGTCCGTAACCTCCCCAAAGTCTGGGGTGAAGACCACCGCCTCCAGATCATCTCCCCTCGGAGCATTCCTATCGCCCCCCCACCTGGTGGGGAGAAGAGACGAGAGGGGAGAGAGAGAAGGGGGAGGGGAAAGGTACGGAAAAGGGGAGGGAATGAGGGATCGAGGTGATCTGAGGGGAAGGAATGGGCGGGAATAGGAGTCTGTGGAAGGGGAGGGGACACAGGGGAGGGACCATACAGGGGAGGGGACACAGGGGAGGGACCATACAGGGGAGGGGACACAGGGGAGGGACCATACAGGGAAGAAGACCAAGGAAACGGACCATACAGGGGAGAGGACCAGGGGGACGGACCATACAGGGGAGAAGACCAAGGAAATGGACCATACAGGGGAGAAGACCAGGGAAATGGGCCATACAGGGGAGAGGACCAGGGAAATGGACCATACAGGGAGGGGACACAGGGGAGAGGACCATACAGGGGAGAAGACCAGGGAAACGGACCATACAGGGGAGAGGACCAGGGACACGGACCATACAGGGGAGAAGACCAGGGAAACGTACCATACAGGGGAGAGAACCAGGGAGACAGACCATACAGGGAAGAGGACCAGGGAAAAAGACCATACAGGGGAGAAGACCAAGGAAACGGACCATACAGGGGAGAGGACCAGGAAAACGGACCATACAGGGGAGAGAACCAGGGAAACGGACCATACAGGGGAGAGGACCAGGAAAACGGACCATACAGGGGAGAGAACCAGGGAGACGGACCATACAGTGGAGAAGACCAGGGAGACAGACCATACAGGGGAGAAGACCAGGGAAACGGACCATACAGGGACCTCCCTCCCCCTCAACCTGGGCCTGTAGGCCTGCTCCCACACCCCCACTCCTTCACCCACATTTCAACTCCCACATAAAACCTTCACCCAAACCTAACCCTAAGCTCCCCCTTCTGCTCCCCACCCTCCCCTCACCCTTCTGCTCCCCACCCTCCCCTCACCCTTCTGCTCCCCACCGTCCCCTCACCCTTCGTTATTCTTCCTCAATTAAGGGGCGCTGCGTTCCTCCCCTCCCCACCTGGGGGAGAGAAAGGTGGGGGGACGGAGGTCGAGGAGGGAGAGGAGAAGGAGGGAGAGAAAGAGAAAGAAACAAGAGAGGGAAAGAGAGAGGGAGTACACACGTACACACACACACTCTCTCTCTCTCTCTCTCTCTCTCTCTCTCTGTCTGTCTGTCTCTGTCTGTCTGTCTGTCTGTCTGTCTGTCTGTCTGTCTGTCTCTCTCTCTCTCTCTCTCTGTCTCTGTCTCTCTCTCTCTCTCTCTCTCTCTCTCTCTCTCTCTCTCTCTCACACACACACACAGAGGAAGCGCGAGAACTCTTGCTTACAAACTCAATTTTTGCCAAACGGGGGGCAGGAGCCTAGCCTGCAGCGCGTAGCGCTCACCGCAACAACCACAACAAACACACCGACTTGACGAAGAACAAGTCGAGGGTGTGAGACGTGTTGTCAAATGGACTGGAAACCAGCAAGCCAGTCGCCCCCTAACCACCCCAATGGATTGAGCCAGAGGGACATAGAAAATCCTAGGGGGGTGTGGCACAGAGAAGCGACACAGACACACCCTATAATGCATCAGGTGGCCATCACTGATATAAGCTCTGGAAGGGGGAGGTGGAAGGGGGGTTATATATACATTCCAGGGTGCTGGAAAGGGATGGATGGGTGGTCTTCGTGGTGGTCCACCACAAACGTGGACAGCGATGGATGGGTGGTCTTCGTGGTGGTCCACCACAAACGTGGACAGCGATGGATGGGTGGTCTTCGTGGTGGTCCTCCACCACAAGCGTGTCCAAAAAAGGGGGAGGAGGGAAGGCATGAAGACCCCAACATGGCATGAAGACAGAAGGAGGCTAAAAACCGATGGTTCTATAACCTTTTATAACAATCGTTAAGGTGAACAAATGTTATTTTCCCTTTCCCTCCCTTGTTCTTTCCAGGAGGGACTGTGTTCTTCAGTGGAAGACCCCAACATGGTATTTCCCTTCCCCTTGTTCTTTCCAGGAGGGACTCTGTTCTTCAGTGGAAGACCCCAACATGGTATTTCCCTTCCCCTTGTTCTTTCCAGGAGGGACTGTGTTCTTCACTGGAAGACCCCAACATGGCATGACGGAAGGAGGCCAAAAAGCGATGGTTCCATAACCTTTTATAACAATCGTTAAGGTGAACAGATGTTATTTCCCCTTTCCCCAATGTTCTTTCCAGGAGGGACTCTGTTCTTCAGTGGGTTCTCTGTGCCCAGCACGAACGACCCAGCCAAGTTATTCCAGCAAGAAACATTGGCCATTGTCTCCAGACAATGGAGTGAGCTTTCCAGGTCTCGTCTTTGGGAAATTTTTGGGCTATGGACGTAAAGAAACCAAGCTTTTCCAGGTTCGCCATTCCAGGGAGACATTACTTCTGTAGGCTGGGGTCTGGATCAGGGCTTCCAGGAGGGGGAATATGTCGATCCAGCGAAGGATCACTTGTGCATGAGGGGCTGGAAGGGACCAGGCCTTCTAAATCAGTCGTTCCAGGAAGCTATGACGTTGGCATGAAGGCTAAAGGATGAAGGCCTCCTTTCCAGATCTGTTTTTCCAGCAAGATGTCAAGGGATCAAGGCCCTTCCAGCTCTGTCTTTCCAGCAAGACTTCAAGGACTCAGACCTTCCAGACCTGTATTTCCAGCAAGACTTCAAGGAATCAAGGCCTTCCAGCTGTTTCTTTCCAGCAAGACTTCATGGAATCAAACCTTCCAGTTCTGTCTTTCCAGCAAGACGTAAAGGGATCAAGGCCTTCCAGCTCTGTCTTTCCAGCAAGACTTCAAGGAATGAAACCTTCCAGACCTGTATTTCCAGCAAGACTTCAAGGACTCAGACCTTCCAGCTCCGTCTTTCCAGCAAGACGTCATGGAATCGAGGCCTTCCAGACCTGTCTTTCCAGCAAGACTTCAAGGAATCAGGCCTTCCAGATCTGTCTTTCCAGCAAGACTTCAAGGACTCAGACCTTCCAGCTCTGTCTTTCCAGCAAGACTTCAAGGACTCAGACCTTCCAGTTCTGTCTTTCCAGTGAGTGACTTAACTTCACATGAGGATCCAGGGGACTAGCTTTCCAGGGGCGTCGAACCTGCGAAGAAATCACCATTCCATGAAGGCCTGGAATCAGGCCTTTCCCCACCTCTCTCTCTCTCTCTCTCTCTCTCTCTCTCTCTCTCTCTCTCTCTCTCTCTCTCTCTCTCTTCTTTGTCTTTCCAGCCAAGAATTGGCCTCGCATGGACGCTACTTCTGGACTTTCCAGGATCTAGTTTTGTGGTGAGGGATTACATTAGCATGGAAGTTAGGGACTAGTCCCTTCCAGGGCTGTCCTTTCCAGTGGGGGACCATCCTTCCAGGGCTGTCCTTTCCAGTATGGGACCATCCTTCCAGTCCTTCCAGGCAGGATAAGGGAAGAGGGTCGCCCAAGCCCTTCCAGGTAAAGGGGGCGTAGAAAAACCCTCCCCTTCCTCCCTCTTTTCATCACTCACCTCTTTCTTTCTTTCTCTCCCCTTCTTCACCCATTCTCAACGCAATCCAGCCAGTGAATTCGTGAATGATGAAGAAACTCCAAGGAATTGAATGAAGATGATGAAGAAATTCCACTCAGTGTGACACTGAAGGCCCGAAACCCCCCCCCCCCCCTACGAGGGGTTTGGGGAGCGCTGGCAGGGAAGTAAGGCCAAGTCCACGAGCCTCATAGAAAACGACCCCCCAACCCTAAACCCCCCAAAAAACACAAACAAACAAACAAACAAAAAAAACCATAGACATTAGTAAGGCGACATAGAAAGGGATTAATGAAGAAAGGGATGAGGGGGAAAAATCCCCCCTCCCCCTTCCCAACCCCCCCCCCCTTAAACCAGCGGCCTAAGACGAACGACCCCGCCGGGTCGTTAGCCCTAAGAGAGTCGTAAGGGGTCGTTATGAACCTATTCTCCCCTCCCCTCCCTTTCCACCTCCCCTTCCCCCTTCCCCTCACCACCCCAAGAGCCAGCTCGTAGCGACTCCCACATTACTCATCCGTCGAAGAGGGAGGAGGGGGGGAGGGGGAAGGTGGGGAAGGGGGAAGGTGGGGTGGGGGGGGGCCTCTCTTCATAACCTGGTGGATTGCGCGATGGGCAGTTACGCCTCGTTAACGTGGATTGGGGGGGAGGGGCTCCCTACCCACCCAGAACTGCCCCAGACACACAGACACACACACACACACACACACAATCTCTCTCTCTCTCTCTCTCTCTCTCTCTCTCTCTCTCTCTCTCTCTGTGACACACACACACACACAATCTCTCCAACTCTCTCTCTCTCTCTCTCTCTCTCTCTCTCTCTCTCTCTCTCTGACACACACACAATCTCTCCAACACTCTCTCTCTCTCTCTCTCTCTCTCTCTCTCTCTCTCTCTCTCTCTCTCTCTCTCTCTCTCTCTCTCTCTTCCTCTCCCCTCCCCCCCAAACAAACTCTCCCCTCCCCACCTCCCCTCCCCACCTCAATAATCCTATCCTCGTTAAGCTTTAAGCTGGGCAGCTCCAGGCTGGTGTCGCGCTAATTATCGCCTCGTTAAGCTTTAAGCTGGGCTGCTCCAAGCTGATACACCGCTGTCCCGTTAACCTAAGTCAGCTTCATACACTAAAAACAGCTTGACTGTACCCGTAAGCTTGACTGTACCCGTAAGCTTGATCGTACCCGTAAGCTTGACCGTACCCGTAAGCTTGACTGTACCCGTAAGCTTGACTGTACCCGTAAGCTTGACTGTACCCGTAAGCTTGACCGTACCCGTAAGCTTGACTGTACCCGTAAGCTTGACTGTACCCGTAAGCTTGATCGTACCCGTAAGCTTGACCGTACCCGTAAGCTTGACCGTACCCGTAAGCTTGACTGTACCCGTAAGCTTGACCGTACCCGTAAGCTTGACCGTACCCGTAAGCTTGACCGTACCCGTAAGCTTGACCGTACCCGTAAGCTTGACCGTACCCGTAAGCTTGACCGTACCCGTAAGCTTGACCGTACCCGTAAGCTTGACCGTACCCGTAAGCTTGACTGTACCCGTAAGCTTGACCGTACCCGTAAGCTTGACCGTACCCGTAAGCTTGACCGTACCCGTAAGCTTGACTGTACCCGTAAGCTTGACTGTACCCGTAAGCTTGACTGTACCCGTAAGCTTGATCGTACCCGTAAGCTTGACCGTACCCGTAAGCTTGACTGTACCCGTAAGCTTGACTGTACCCGTAAGCTTGACTGTACCCGTAAGCTTGACCGTACCCGTAAGCTTAACTGTACCCTTAAGCTTAACTGTACCCTTAAACTTGACTGTACCCGTAAGCTTGACTGTACCCGTAAGCTTGACTGTACCCGTAAGCTTGACTGTACCCGTAAGCTTGACTGTACCCGTAAGCTTGATCGTACCCGTAAGCTTGACTGTACCCGTAAGCTTAACTGTACCCGTAAGCTTGACCGTACCCTTAAACTTGACTGTACCCGTAAGCTTGACTGTACCCGTAAGCTTGACTGTACCCGTAAGCTTGACTGTACCCGTAAGCTTGACTGTACCCGTAAGCTTAACTGTACCCTTAAGCTTAACTGTACCGTACCATACGGACCATATTTCTGCGGTACGGTGAGGTACATGTACCGTAGGGGGGGCGGGGGGGCGGGGTGGTCTCTCCTATGTACCCCAGCTGTACCGAGAAGGGGGGTGGGGTCAGGGTGGTCTCTCCTGTGTACCCTAGCTGTACCGAGAAGGGCGGGGGGTCTGGGGGGGTCTTCTGTACCCCAGCTGTATCGTATGGTTACTGGAGCATGAGTTCCGTCCCGGGGGGTTCGAGTCTCGAAGACCATCAGGGTCTTGTGTTATCTGTCCTTCCCATGTATACTGTCCTCCAGCAGATAACCTGGTCATAGACCATCAGGGTCTTGTGTTATCTGTCCTTCCCATGTATACTGTCCTCCAGCAGATAACCTGGTCATAGACCATCAGGGTCTTGTGTTATCTGTCCTTCCCATGTATACTGTCCTCCAGCAGATAACCTGGTCATAGACCATCAGGGTCTTGTGTTATCTGTCCTTCCCATGTATACTGTCCTCCAGCAGATAACCTGGTCATAGACCATCAGGGTCTTGTGTTATCTGTCCTTCCCATGTATACTGTCCTCCAGCAGATAACCTGGTCATAGACCATCAGGGTCTTGTGTTATCTGTCCTTCCCATGTATACTGTCCTCCAGCAGATAACCTGGTCATAGACCATCAGGGTCTTGTGTTATCTGTCCTTCCCATGTATACTGTCCTCCAGCAGATAACCTGGTCATAGACCATCAGGTCTTGTGTTATCTGTCCTTCCCATGTATACTGTCCTCCAGCAGATAACCTGGTCATAGACCATCAGGGTCTTGTGTTATCTGTCCTTCCCATGTATACTGTCCTCCAGCAGATAACCTGGTCATAGACCATCAGGGTCTTGTGTTATCTGTCCTTCCCATGTATACTGTCCTCCAGCAGATAACCTGGTCATAGACCATCAGGGTCTTGTGTTATCTGTCCTTCCCATGTATACTGTCCTCCAGCAGATAACCCTGGTCATAGACCATCAGGGTCTTGTGTTATCTGTCCTTCCCATGTATACTGTCCTCCAGCAGATAACCTGGTCATAGACCATCAGGGTCTTGTGTTATCTGTCCTTCCCATGTATACTGTCCTCCAGCAGATAACCTGGTCATAGACCATCAGGGTCTTGTGTTATCTGTCCTTCCCATGTATACTGTCCTCCAGCAGATAACCTGGTCATAGACCATCAGGGTCTTGTGTTATCTGTCCTTCCCATGTATACTGTCCTCCAGCAGATAACCTGGTCATAGACCATCAGGGTCTTGTGTTATCTGTCCTTCCCATGTATACTGTCCTCCAGCAGATAACCTGGTCATAGACCATCAGGGTCTTGTGTTATCTGTCCTTCCCATGTATACTGTCCTCCAGCAGATAACCTGGTCATAGACCATCAGGGTCTTGTGTTATCTGTCCTTCCCATGTATACTGTCCTCCAGCAGATAACCTGGTCATAGACCATCAGGGTCTTGTGTTATCTGTCCTTCCCATGTATACTGTCCTCCAGCAGATAACCTGGTCATAGACCATCAGGGTCTTGTGTTATCTGTCCTTCCCATGTATACTATCCTCCAGCAGATAACCTGGTCATAGACCATCAGGGTCTTGTGTTATCTGTCCTTCCCATGTATACTGTCCTCCAGCAGATAACCTGGTCATAGACCATCAGGGTCTTGTGTTATCTGTCCTTCCCATGTATACTGTCCTCCAGCAGATAACCTGGTCATAGACCATCAGGTCTTGTGTTATCTGTCCTTCCCATGTATACTGTCCTCCAGCAGATAACCTGGTCATAGACCATCAGGGTCTTGTGTTATCTGTCCTTCCCATGTATACTGTCCTCCAGCAGATAACCTGGTCATAGACCATCAGGGTCTTGTGTTATCTGTCCTTCCCATGTATACTGTCCTCCAGCAGATAACCTGGTCATAGACCATCAGGGTCTTGTGTTATCTGTCCTTCCCATGTATACTGTCCTCCAGCAGATAACCTGGTCATAGACCATCAGGGTCTTGTGTTATCTGTCCTTCCCATGTATACTGTCCTCCAGCAGATAACCTGGTCATAGACCATCAGGGTCTTGTGTTATCTGTCCTTCCCATGTATACTGTCCTCCAGCAGATAACCTAGTCATAGACCATCAGGGTCTTCGCTGTTATGAGTCCCCCTCCCCCATCGAAATCCCATCGGCTTTGATGCCAAACGAACCACCTCGCTGGCTGGGGCCAGGGAGGCGACATAAGGGGAATGGGGGAGATGGGGGGGGTTTGCAAGCCCCCCCCCCCGCGCCCACCCCATAACCCCATTTCTCATTTTTTCTGCCCCAGGTGACACGTCTTCCCTGCAATAACCAATCCAAAGGGGAAGAGATGGCGCAAAAGGCTGGGAGAGGGGTATGAGGGGAAGTATAAGGCTGGGAGAGGGGTATGAGGGGCTGTATAAGGCTGGGAGAGGGGTATGAGGGGCTGTATAAGGCTGGGAGGGGGGTATGAGGGGCTGTATAAGGCTGGGAGAGGGGTATGAGGGGCTGTATAAGGCTGGGAGAGGGGTATAAGGGGCTGTATTAGGCTGGGAGAGGGGTATAAGGGGCTGTATAAGGCTGGGAGAGGGGTATGAGGGGCTGTATAAGGCTGGGAGAGGGGTATGAGGGGCTGTATAAGGCTGGGAGAGGGGTATGAGGGGCTGTATAAGGCTGGGAGAAGGGTATGAGGGACAGTATAAGGCTAGGAGAGGGGTATGAGGGGCTGTATAAGGCTGGGAGAGGGGTATGAGGGGCTGTATAAGGCTGGGAGGGGGGTATAAGGGGCTGTTAAAGGCTGGGAGAGGGGTATAAGGGGCTGTATAAGGCTGGGAGAGGGGTAATGAGGGGCTGTATAAGGCTGGGAGAGGGGTATAAGGGGCTGTATAAGGCTGGGAGAGGGGTATAAGGGGCTGTATAAGGCTAGGAGAGGGGTATGAGGGGAAGTATAAGGCTACGAGAGGGGTATGAGGGGCTGTATAAGGCTGGGAGAGGGGTATGAGGGGCTGTATAAGGCTGGGAGAGGGGTATGAGGGGCTGTATAAGGCTGAAAGAGGGGTATGAGGGGCTGTATAAGGCTGAGAGAGGGGTATGAGGGGCTGTATAAGGCTGGGAGAGGGGTATGAGGGACTATAAGCTGGGAGAGGGTTATGAGGGGCTGTATAAGGCTGGGAGAGGGGTATAAGGGGCTGTATAAGGCTGGGAGAGGGGTATAAGGGGCTGTATAAGGCTAGGAGAGGGGTATGAGGGGAAGTATAAGGCTACGAGAGGGGTATGAGGGGCTGTATAAGGCTGGGAGAGGGGTATGAGGGGCTGTATAAGGCCGGGAAAGGGGTATGAGGGACAGTATAAGGCTGGGAGAGGGGTATGAAGAGTAGAATAAGGCTGGGAGAGGAGTATGAGGGACAGTATAAGGCTGGGAGAGGGGTATGCGGGGTAGAATAAGGCTGGGAGAGGGGTATGAGGGACAGTATAAGGCTGGAGTGGGGTATGAGGGGTAGAATAAGGCTGGAGAGAGGGTATGAGGGGCTGTATAAGGCTGGGAAAGGGGTATGAGGGGCTGTATAAGGCTGGGAGAGGGGTATGAGGGGCTGTATAAGGCTGGGAGAGGGGTATGAGGGGCAGTATAAGGTTGGGAGAGGGGTATGAGGGGCAGAATAAGGCTGGGAGAGGGGTATGAGGGGCAGAATAAGGCTGGGAGAATGGTAAGAGGGGCTGTATAAGGCCAATCAGGTGCCCAGGTGAGGGCCAATCAAAACCACACTATCACTCACCTTGCCCTTCCCCCCCCTACTCAAGCAGAACCCACATGGCTACACCTCCGTTTCTCTACCCTCCCCCTAGTCAACCGTCTCTCTCTACCCTCCCCCTAGTCAACCGTCTCTCTCTACCCTCCCCTCGTCAACCGTCTCTCTCTACCCTCCCCCTAGTCAACCGTCTCTCTCTACCCTCCCCCTAGTCAACCGTCTCTCTCTACCCTCCCCCTAGTCAACCGTCTCTCTCTACCCTCCCCTCGTCAACCGTCTCTCTCTACCCTCCCCTCGTCAACCGTCTCTCTCTACCTCCCCCTAGTCAAACATCTCTCTCTACCCTCCCCCTAGTCAACCGTCTCTAACTACCTCCCCTAGTCAATCGTCTCTCTCTAACCTCCCCTAGTCAACCGTGCCTCTCTACCCCCCCCTAGTCAACCGTCTCTCTCTACCCTCCCCCTAGTCAACCGTCTCTCTCTAACCTCCCCTAGTCAACCGTCTCTCTCTAACCTCCCCTAGTCAACCGTCTCTCTCTATCCTCCCCCTAGTCAACAGTCTCTCTCTACCCTCCCCCTAGTCAACCGTCTCTCTCTACCCTCCCCCTAGTCAACCGTATCTCTCTACCCTCCCCCTAGTCAACCGTCTCTCTCTACCCTCCCCCTAGTCAACCGTGCCTCTCTACCCTCCCCCTAGTCAACCATCTCTCTCTACCCTCCCCCTAGTCAACCGTCTCTCTCTACCCTCCCCCTCGTCAACCGTCTCTATCTACCCTCCCCCTCGTCAACCGTCTCTCTCTACCCTCCCCCTCGTCAACCGTCTCTATCTACCCTCCCCCTCGTCAACCGTCTCTCTCTACCCTCCCCCTAGTCAACCGTATGTCTCTCTACCCTCCCCCTAGTCAATTTCCCCCACCTCAACTTCCTATGATCCAAAATCTCGTCAGACTCCCGTCTCTCTCACTCTCCCCTCTCTCACCACACCTGCGCCCTCTCCCTCCTCCTCCTCTCCCTCAACTCTCACTCCTCCTCTCCCTCAACTCTCACTCCTCCTCTCCCTCAACTCTCCCGGAGCCACTGGTCTTCGAACCCTGGTTCTCACAAACCGGAAAAGATCATATCTGCCCCTATTCCCCTCCCCATGTTCCCCCCTCCGCAACCCCCCCACACACAGTGAGGGGGGAGGGGGGGAGGGGAGGGGAGCGCAGTAAGCCAGCACAACAGTGGATGTTCAGTTCCTTCCCCCACGCCCCCATCCCTCCCCCCCTTCAATACCCCCCAGTGTGTGTGCTGCCCATTCCCCTCACTGCCTCATTCCCCCATCACCACGTGACACGTGCCAACACGTTAACTCACGTGTTTTCCCGCGGTGAGCGCTACGCGTTAAGCCCGGCCCTTCCCCCCTCCTCAATGGCCAAGCTTTCGTCGAGGGTTTTCGCCAGAGGGGAGAGATATACTCCCCAACGTCTCCCCTCACCCCATGTCTCCCCTTACCGTAAGCCCCAATGTCTCCCCTTCACCCCAGTGTTCCCTTATCCCATGTTTCCCCTCACCCCAACGTCTCCCCTCACCCCATGTCACCTTACCGTAAGCCCCAATATCTCCCCTTCACCCCAGTCTTTCCTCACCCCATGTCTCCCCTCACCCCAACGTCTCCTCCTCACCTAATACCTCCCCTTACCTCATGTCTCCCCTCACCCCAACGTCTCCACCTCACCTAATACCTCCCCTCACCTAATACCTCCCCCTTAACCCTATGTCTCCCCTTACCCCCGTCTCCCCTCACCCCAATGTCTCCCCTTACCCCTCTCTCCCCTCACCCCAAGTATCTCCCCATATTCCATATCAGCGCTCGAGCCATATCTCCCCTCAGTCTATGTCTCCCCCTCACACCAACCCCCCTCCTCTCCCCTCACCCCCCATGTCTCTCCCCCCTCCTCAATATCTCCCCCTCCTCATCGGGAGACCAAATCCACATCTCCTCCCCTCACAATGACTGAAGGGGAAGGAAGGGGAAGGAAGGGGGAGGGGGAGAGGGGAGGGGAAGGGGGAGGAGGGGAGGGGAAGGGGGGAGGGGATGGGGGGGAGAGAGTGAGTGTTCGCATCCCTTTAATTAAGAATCACCTGGGCCGCGCACGTGGTCGCACGTGCGCGGGAGGGTGGGGGGGGGGGGTGTTGAGCGGGCACGTGATATCCCTCGCACGTGCGGCGGGGGGGGTGGGGGGGGACTGAGAGAGAGAGAGAGAGAGAGAGAGAGAGAGAGAGAGAGAGAGAGTAGATAGACAGACAGAGAGAGAGAGAGAGAGAGAGAGAGAGTAGATAGACAGACAGAGAGAGAGAGAGAGAGAGAGAGAGAGAGAGAGAGAGAGAGAGTAGATAGACAGAGAGAGAGAGAGAGAGAGAGAGAGAGAGAGAGAGAGAGAGAGAGAGAGAGAGAGAGAGAGAGAGAGAGTAGATAGACAGACAGAGAGAGAGAGAGAGAGAGAGAGAGAGAGAGAGAGAGAGAGAGAGAGAGAGAGAGAGAGAGAGAGAGAGAGAGAGAGAGAGAGTAGATAGACAGACAGAGAGAGAGAGAGAGAGAGAGAGAGAGAGAGAGAGAGAGAGAGAGAGAGAGAGAGAGAGAGAAGCCACACATCCCCTCTTTTTCCCATCTATGCAAATGAGGTAACTGAAGAAGGTTCCAGGTGATGGGGCATTGTACACACCCCATCTCCCATTCCCGGCTCCGATGTACAACACCCCCCCCCCCATTCCTCCCCATTCCCCATTCCTCCCCTCCCTGTACACCTTGTACTTGGATGTACTCAACCACTAACACAGTACTCCAGCAGAGACCCCAAGATGGTGATGGTCTTTGGTGGTGGTTCGTGGTTCCAGTCTGTGCTCAACCAGGGCACAGACCTTTAGCATAGACCCCAAAGATGGCGATGGTCTTTCATTGATGGTCTGTTCCAGTCTGGTCTATTGATGGTCTGTTCCAGTCTGGTCTACTGATGGTCTGTTCCAGTCTGGTCTATTGATGGTCTGTTCCAGTCTGGTCTACTGACGGTCTGTTCCAAGCTGGTCTATTGGTGGTCTGTTCCAGGATGGTATATAGACAGTCTGTTCCAGTCTGGTCTACTGATGGTCTGTTCCAGTCTGGTCTATTGACGGTCTGTTCCAGTCTGGTCTATTAATGGTCTGTTCCAGTCTGGTCTATTGACGGTCTGTTCCAGTCTGGTCTATTAATGGTCTGTTCCAGTCTGGTCTATTGACAGTCTGTTCCAGTCTGGTCTACTGATGGTCTGTTCCAGGATGGTCTATAGACACGGTCTGTTCCAGGGTGGTCCTCCAACCACCACACAATATTCCAGCAAAGACCCATAAAGACGGTGGGTGGTCTGCTCTGGAACTCCAGGCCCCACCTGGAGTTCCAGACCCTTCCCCCCCTCCCTTCCCCTCCTCTCCCCATTCAACTCTCAAAACCCAGAGACAATTTCCCCTCACCTCCGCACCCTCCCCCCGGCATCCGTTTTCTATGCCGTCAAATCTTGCCTGCGCGCGCTACCATAATCACCCACAGTGAACCCACAACGCAACAGGCTTCCGTTTCTGGAAACCCCCCCCTCCCTTCCCCCCCCCCCCCCCAGCGTCGCTATAACCATTCCACACTTTGAGAAAGAAACCAATTTTCTCCAGTCCTTGAATTGGGGGAGGGGGTGTGTGTGTGGGGGTGTGTGTGTAGGGGGTTTGTGTGTGGGGGTTGTGTGTGGGGGGTGTGTGGGGGGTTGTGTGTGGGGGGTTTTGTGGGGTTGTGTGTGTGGGGGTTGTGTGTGGTGGGGGGTTGTGTGTGGGGTGGGGTTGTGTGGTGGGGGTTGTGTGTGGGGGGTTTGTGTGGGGGGGTTGTGTGTGGTGGGGGGTTGTGTGGGTGGGGGGGTTGTGTGGGTGGGGGGTTGTGTGTGTGGGGGTTGTGTGTGGTGGGGGGGTTGTGTGTGGTGGGGGGTTAAGTGTGTGGGGGTTGTGAGTGGTGGGGGTTGTGTGTGGGGGGGTTGTGTGTGGGGGGGGTTGTGTGTGGTGGGGGGTTGTGTGTGTGGGGGATGGGGAAGGGGGTGGGGTTTCTACAGCTCTTGTGGGGGGGTTTCTACAGCTCATGTGGGGGGGGGGTTTCTTCTTCAGCTCTTAAGGGGTTCTTCAGTTCTTCTTTAGGGGTTTCCACAGCTCTTAGTTCAGCTTTTAGGGGGTTTCTTCACCTATTAGGGGGGTTTCTTCAGCTCTTTGGGGTTTCCATAGCTCTTAGGGGGTTTCCCCAGCTCTTTTGGGGGGTTCCTCAGCTCTTTGGGGGTTTCTTCAGCTCTCAGAAGGGTTTCTTCAGCTCTTAGGGGGTTTCTCCAGATCTATGGGGTTTCCACAACTCGAGGGGAGTTTCTTCAGCTATTAGGGGGTTTTCACAGCTCTTAGGGGGGTTTCCATAGCTCTTAGGGGGTTTCCATAGCTCTTAGGGGTTTCCACAGCTCTTAGGGGGTTTCCACAGCTCGAGGGGAGTTTCTTCAGCTCTTAGGGGGTTTCTTCAGCTCTTATGGGGGTTTCCATAGTTCTTTGGGGTTTCCACAGCTCTTAGGGGGTTTCTTCAGCTCTCAGGGGGGTTTCCACAGCTCATGGGGTTTCCAGGACGAACTAGGACGACCCTGGAAGGTCCATTTTTATTTCCATTTATCTTCCATTATAATTATCATACATAATACCCCTTTATTTTTCCCATTTATCTCCCACAGTCCCTCTCCGTTTCCCAGTCTAACAAGGAGGCGGCGTCCAAGTCATCTTCCATAGTTTGTTGTTTATATATGGAAAGTGCTAATACAGGAAGGGAGGAAGGGAGGGGTTTCCAACCCCCCCTTCCCCACCCCCCCTCTGCTGCTGCTCTCCCCCCACCCCCTTTTCGGGTATTCTTCCCCCTCCCCTCCCTCCCCATTATCCCCAGGGGGTGGGGGTGGGGGGGATAATCAGTTATCATAATTAATATTAATTAATAATGGATTATGATAATGATAAATGGATGGCGGGGTTTGTTACATGATATTATACAAGTGGTTAATTAAGATCCAGGTCATGTTTTCTATACTACTCCCCCCTCCTCCCCCAGCAGACAGGTCCTCTCCCCCAGCAGGCAGGTCCTCTCCCCCATCAGGAAGGTCCTCTCCCCCAGCAGGAGGTCCTCTCCCCCATCAGGCAGGTCCTCTCCCCCAGCAGGAGTTCCTCTCCCCCATCAGGCAGGTCCTCTCCCCCAGCAGGAGTTCCTCTCCCCCATCAGGCAGGTCCTCTCTCCCAGCAGGAGTTCCTCTACCCCATCAGGCAGGTCCTCTCCCCCAGCAGGAGTTCCTCTCTCCCATCAGGCAGGTC
>NC_092228.1:42713530-42721030 GCF_036320965.1 Panulirus ornatus
CTATTAATGAAGAAGGGGGAGTTCCACAGTAGATAGAGACCCATCTATTACTATCTATTAATGAAGAAGGGGGAGTTCCACAGTAGATAGAGACCCATCTATTACTATCTATTAATGAAGAAGGGGGAGTTCCACAGTAGATAGAGACCCATCTATTACTATCTATTAATGAAGAAGGGGGAGTTCCACAGTAGATAGAGACCCATCTATTACTATCGATTAATGAAGAAGGGGGAGTTCCACAGTAGATAGAGACCCATCTATTACTATCTATTAATGAAGAAGGGGGAGTTCCACTGTAGATAGAGACCCATCTATTACTATCTATTAATGAAGAAGGGGGAGTTCCACAGTAGATAGAGACCCATCTATTACTATCTATTAATGAAGAAGGGGAGTTCCAGAGTAGATAGAGACCCATCTATTACTATCTATTAATGAAGAAGGGGGAGTTCTACAGTAGATAGAGACCCATCTATTACTATCTATTAATGAAGAAGGGGGAGTTCCAGAGTAGATAGAGACCCATCTATTACTATCTATTAATGAAGAAGGGGGAGTTCCACAGTAGATAGAGACCCATCTATTACTATCTATTAATGAAGAAGGGGGAGTTCCACAGTAGATAGAGACCCATCTATTACTATCGATTAATGAAGAAGGGGGAGTTCCACAGTAGATAGAGACCCATCTATTACTATCTATTAATGAAGAAGGGGGAGTTCCACAGTAGATAGAGACCCATCTATTACTATCTATTAATGAAGAAGGGGGAGTTCTACAGTAGATAGAGACCCATCTATTACTATCTATTAATGAAGAAGGGGGAGTTCCAGAGTAGATAGAGACCCATCTATTACTATCTATTAATGAAGAAGGGGGAGTTCCACAGTAGATAGAGACCCATCTATTACTATCTATTAATGAAGAAGGGGGAGTTCCACAGTAGATAGAGACCCATCTATTACTATCTATTAATGAAGAAGGGGGAGTTCCACAGTAGATAGAGACCCATCTATTACTATCGATTAATGAAGAAGGGGGAGTTCCACAGTAGATAGAGACCCATCTATTACTATCTATTAATGAAGAAGGGGGAGTTCCACAGTAGATAGAGACCCATCTATTACTATCTATTAATGAAGAAGGGGGAGTTCTACAGTAGATAGAGACCCATCTGTTACTATCTATTACTGAAGAAGATGCCACAGCAATGTCTATCAGCAGATAAAACACTTCCAGAATAGACCCCAATCTGTCCAAACCCATGGCCAACAGGGCCAACGGAAGGAAAGTTAACAAAGCTAACAGAAGAGAGTTAACAGAGCCAACAGGAGGAAAGTTAACAGAGCCAATATGGGAAAGTTAACAGGTAACAGAGCCAATATGGGAAAGTCAACAGGTAACAGAGCCAATATGGGAAAGTCAACAGGTAACAGAGCCAATATGGGAAAGTTAACAGGTAACAGAGCCAATATGGGAAAGTTAACAGGTAACAGAGCCAATATGGGAAAGTTAACAGGTAACAGAGCCAATATGAGAAAGTTAACAGGTAACAGAGCCAATATGGGAAAGTTAACAGGTAACAGAGCCAATATGGGAAAGTTAACAGGTAACAGAGCCAATATGGGAAAGTTAACAGGTAACAGAGCATCGTTAACAGAGACCAAAACAGACCATTTGATGCCACCAAAAAAATCTTGTATGAAGCTGCTGGTAAGGGCGACAGATAGCTAGGGTCAGCTAGGGAAAGTAGGCCTTATGTAGGTCTAGGGTCGTCTTAATGTACCTCTGGGGGGTCTCTGGGGGGGTAGGGGTAGTAGTTAGGGTCTCTCTGACGAGCTCAGGGATTGGCTGAGGTCTTCGCGAATGACTGGGACTTCCAGGGAAGGGGGGGGGGGGGGCCTGATTCCTGGAACAGGCCATGGAGGGGGGTCCGAAAACTACCCCCCCTCCCTTTCCCATCCTCCCTTTCCCATCCCCCCCCAGGGTGATACAGAGAGGTCACGAAAGGTCAAAGGCGGGTTGGAGAGTGAGGGGGTTTCTACCACATGGGAAGGGTCTCTCTCTCTCTCTCTCTCTCTCTCTCTCTCTCTCTCTCTCTCTCTCTCTCTCTCTCACACACACACACACACACACACACACAGACACACAGACACACACACACACACACAGTGGCTCGCTAACCCCCCACTTCCCCACTCACACCACCTCTCTCTCTCTCTCTCTCTCTCTCTCTCTCTCTCTCTCTCTCTCTCTCTCTCTCTCTCTCTCTCACACACACACACAGACACACACACACAAACACAGTGGCTCCCTAACCCCCCACTTCCCCACTCACACCACCTCTCTCTCTCTCTCTCTCTCTCTCTCTCTCTCTCTCTCTCTCTCTCTCTCTCTCTCTCTCTCTCGCTGCAGTACACACACACACACACACACACACACACACAGAGCAGCTCGCTAAACCTCCCCCCCCCCCGACACACCTCCACTCACACCACCACCTCTCTCTCTCTCTCTCTCTCTCTCTCTCTCTCTCTCTCTCTCTCTCTCTCTCTCTCCCTCTTCCCCTCTCCCCCCCCCATCCAATCATCAATACCCAGGTCTTTCAATAGACAGGGGCGAACCCACCCCTCCCTCCCCCCTCCACCCCACCCCCCACGCCACCAACCCTCCCTCCCCTCTTCCCTCCCCTCTCCCCTCCCCTCACAGACACCCCAGTAACTGAACACTCTCCTGTCTCCCTCCCTGTCCCTCACGACGTACCTCATGACTGTCTGTTTACCTCTCTCTCTCTCTCTCTCTCTCTCTCTCTCTCTCTCTCTCTCTCTCTCTCTCTGCTTCTCTGTCTGTTTAACACCACCGTCTACCCGTCTGTGTCTGTCCCCCTTCACCCGACAGTCTGTTTACCTGTCAATTTAGCTGACAGTCAGTTTACCTGTCTCTTTACCTGACAGTCTGTTCACCTGTCTATTTAGCTGACAGTCTGTTTACCTGTCTCTTTACCTGACAGTCTGTTTACCTGTCTATTTAGCTGACAGTCTGTTTACCTGTCTCTTTACCTAACAGTCTGTTTACCTGACAGTCTGTTTACCTGTCTCTTTCTCTGTGTCTGTCCCCCTTCACTTGACTGTCTGTTTACTTGTCTCTCTCTCTGCTTCTCTGTCTGTTTAACACCACCGTCTACCCGTCTATGTCTGTCCCCCTTCAACCGACAGTCTGTTTACCTGTCTATTTAGCTGATAGTCTGTTTACCTGTCTCTTTACCTGACAGTCTGTTTACCTGACAGTCTGTTTACCTGTCTCTTTCTCTGTGTCTGTCCCCCTTCACTTGAATGTCTGTTTACTTGTCTCTCTCTCTGCTTCTCTGTCTGTTTAACACCACCGTCTACCCGTCTATGTCTGTCCCCCTTCAACCGACAGTCTGTTTACCTGTCTATTTAGCTGATAGTCTGTTTACCTGTCTCTTTACCTGACAGTCTGTTTACCTGTCTCTTTACCTGACAGTCTGTTTACCTGTCTCTTTACCTGTCAGTCTGTTTACCTGTCTCTTTACCTGTCAGTTTGTTTACCTGTCTCTTTCTCTGTGTCTATCCCACTTCACCTGACTGTCTGTTTAACCCCCACTGTCCACCCGTCAGTGTCTATCCCCCTCCACCTGACTGTCTGTTTACCTGTCTCTCTGCTCTTCTGTCTGCCCGTCTATGACCTACGTGCGCTGAGTTTGGAATTTTTTTAATGTCCAGCCACACAGACCCCAACACCAGAGACAGGAGACGACATAGACAGACATATTCCGTGCCTCTGTCTACGTCTGGCCACGCTGGGACGGGGAGGGAGGGGGGAGGAGACTGTCTACCTCCGTCGGTGTCTGTCTGTCAACCCGCCCGTCTGTTTGCAAGTGTTCTTGTTTGTTGTTGTTTACAGCCCCCCCCCCTTCGCTTATACCTTACTGTGGGTGTTTATCCCTCTAGGTAAACAGACAACACTGCCTTTTAATTAAGTAATTATACGAAAGTAATCGTATCAAAGTAATCGTATCAAAGTAACCTTACAAAGTAATTATACCAAAAGTAATCATACCAAAGTAATTATACCGAAGTAATCGTATCAAAGTAACAATACAAAGTAATTATACCAAAGTAACCATACCAAAGTAATTATACCAAAGTAATCATACCAAAGTAATTATACCAAGTAATTGCACCAAAGTATTTATACCAAAGTAATCGTACCAAATTAATCATACCAAAGTAACCTTACAAAGTAATTATACCAAAGTAATCGTACCAAATTAATCATCCCAAAGTAACCAAAGTAATCATACCAAAGTAATTATACCAAAGTAATCATTCCTTGTGCAAAGTAAAGGCATCCATTCTCCTCATCTGGTTACCTTTTCCCTGTACTTCGCCGGCCTTGAAGTGGGGGGAGGAAGAGTGGGGGGAAGGGGGAGAGGGGGAGGGGAGGAGAGGGGGGGAAGGGGGAGAGGGGGGAAGGGGGAGAGGGGGGGAAGGGGAGGGGAGGTAGAGAGGTCTGGTGGAAGGGGGAGGAAGAAGGGTGGTGGAGGGGGGAGGGGGGGTAGGGTAGGGGGGGTAGGGATAGGTAGAAGGGTTGGGTGGGGGGTTGTTGAGGAGGGGGGAGGGTGGTTGTTGAGGAGGGGGAAGGGGGGGGAGGGGTGGTGGCTTGTCACAATGGCGGCGAAGCAGACGGCAATTATCAGTTCGAATCCATTCAAATGACCACATCCTGCTTAAACAACCCCCCCCCATCACTCTCCCCTCATCTCTCTCCCCCCTAACCAACCAACCATCTCCCCCCTTCTCTCTCTCCCCTTACCCCTCTTCCCCTAACTCAATTCCTAACCCACCCCACCCTAACCCCCTGACCAAGAGCGACATAACACACACCGCTCCCCCCTCCCTTCCCCCCAGTCAATACTCTAACCCCCTCCCTTCTCTCCCGCTCCCTTCCCCCCTGTCAATACTCTAAACCCCCCTTCTCTCTCCCTCCCTTCCCCCCTGTCAATACTCTAAACCCCCCTTTCTCTCCCCCTCCCTTCCCCCCTGTCAATGCTCTAAACCCCTCCCTTCTCTCCCCCTCCCTTCCCCCCTGTCAATACTCTAAACCCCTCCCTTCTCTCCCCCTCCCTTCCCCCCTGTCAATACTCTAAACCCCTCCCTTCTCTCCCCCTCCCTTCCCCCCTGTCAATACTCTAAACCCCTCCCTTCTCTCCCCCTCCCTTCCCCCCAGTCAATACTCTAACCCCCCTCTCTTCTCTCCCCCTCCCTTCCCCCCTGTCAATACTCTAAACCCCTCCCTTCTCTCCCCCTCCCTTCCCCCCTGTCAATACTCTAAACCCCTCCCTTCTCTCCCCCCTCCCTTCCCCCCAGTCAATACTCTAACCCCCCTCCCTTCTCTCTCCCCCTCCCTTTCCATCCTTCTTCTCCCCCCCCCATTAAACAGCTTTTGTTTATATGTACATTTCTAAGACTAAAAATCTCGCCTTTTTTCCCCCATTTAAATAATATATCTTTCATAAAAATATAAAATACATAATTGTTATAACAATAAAAATCATATACTTTGGTTATGATTACTTTGGTGTAATTACTTTGGTTATGATTACTTTGGTATGATTATTTTGGTGTGATTACTTTGGTATGATTATTTTGGTATAATTACTTTGATATGATTATTTTGGTGTCATTACTTTGATATGATTATTTTGGTATAATTACTTTGATATGATTATTTTGGTATAATTACTTTGATATGATTATTTTGGTATAATTACTTTGGTTACTTTGGTTTAATTACTTTGATATGATTATTTTGGTATAATTACTTTGATATGATTATTTTGGTATAATTACTTTGATATGATTATTTTGGTATAATTACTTTGATATGATTATTTTGGTGTCATTACTTTGATATGATTATTTTGGTATAATTACTTTGGTTACTTTGGTTTAATTACTTTGATATGATTATTTTGGTATAATTACTTTGATATGATTATTTTGGTGTCATTACTTTGATATGATTATTTTGGTATAATTACTTTGGTTACTTTGGTTTAATTACTTTGATATGATTATTTTGGTATAATTACTTTGATATGATTATTTTGGTATAATTACTTTGATATGATTATTTTGGTATAATTACTTTGATATGATTATTTTGGTATAATTACTTTGGTATAATTACTTTGATATGATTATTTTGGTATAATTACTTTGGTAGAATTACTTTGATATGATTATTTTGGTATAATTACTTTGATTATGATTACTTTGGTATAATTACTTCGGTTATGATTATTTTGGTATAATTACTTTGATATGATTATTTTGATATAATTACTTTGATATGATTATTTTGGTATAATTACTTTGGTTACTTTGGTATAATTACTTTTGTTTAAAGGGGAAATATATAAAAAAAAATATTTGATTCCATATTTCACTCAAATTCTTAAATTTTTTTTTCTTCCAATTTCACAGAAAACGAAGGGCATTTTTCCAATTTCCAGCCCCGCCCCCTCCGCACCCTGACCACCCCGATTTAAACGCGGGGCAGTATTAGGGCCCCCCCCCCCCCAGGCTGTGCCCCCCCCACCCCCCACTCCTGACCTGTGTGTAGTGTGTGACGTCAGAGCACCAGTGTTCCAAACAAGAACAGAACAAGAACAGAACAAGAACATTTCGTTTCCAACAAGAACAGAACAAGAACAGAACAAGAACATTCGTTCTAAACAAGAACAGAACAAGAACCTTTCGTTTCCAACAAGAACAGAACAAGAACAGAACAAGAACATTCGTTCCAAACAAGAACAGAACAAGAACAGAACAAGAACATTCGTTCCAAACAAGAACAGAACAAGAACATTGAACTTTATGAACACTTATAATTAATGAACACTACAGGGGTCACATACCCTCTTACTTTAACCTACTTAACAAACAAAGTTCACTTAACATGCGATCTACTTAACGGCATGGCGTCTGCTACTTATAATACTTAAATCATCATCATCTCTATATATCTTCTTCTCCAACACCACCACTTAACGTTTTCTTCTCCAACACCATCCCCACCACTTTACGTTTTCTTCTCCAACACCATCCCCACCACTTTACGTTTTCTTCTCCAACACCATCCCCACCACTTTACGTTTTCTTCTCCAACACCATCCCCACCACTTAACGTTTTCTTCTCCAACACCACCACTTTACGTTTTCTTCTCCAACACCATCCCCACCACCTAACGTTTTCTTCTCCAACACCATCCCCACCACTTTACGTTTTCTCCTCCAACACCATCCCCACCACTTTACGTTTTCTCCTCCAACACCATCCCCACCACTTTACGTTTTCTTCTCCAACACCATCCCCACCACTTTACGTTTTCTTCTCCAACACCATCCCCACCACTTTACGTTTTCTTCTCCAACACCATCCCCACCACTTAACGTTTTCTCCATCACCACC
>NC_092228.1:42726030-42741030 GCF_036320965.1 Panulirus ornatus
CAACGGGTCAATACATCCACCCATAAAATCTAAGCCATTATCAACACCCCCCCCTTTTCCCCCCCCCTTTCCCCCCCCTTCACATTTATCTCTATAAAAAGCCGATAAATTATTTATAATTGAGCCTGGGGCCATGATCAACATCAATAATTAAAATTATTTACATTAAACACTTCATATTTGAGGCCCAAGTCCTTTATCAATAAACGAATTATCATCTTCATAATCTCCCAGCCTAATAATTAAGTCAATAAACTTTTAAATGATCAAATTATCATTTATGAAATAAAGGAAGATGGCGTAAAGGCTATGGGACATAGAATATCCCATAGCCATCTGTATCCCATAGTCCCATAGTCCCATCTATGGCACAACGATAATATATAATAAATATATATATATATATATATATATATATATATATATATATATATATATATATATACAAAATGGCGGAACGTTTTGTACAATCGCTTCTCGTATTCTATGAGGAAGAAAATGTGTTATTCCAGTGGGTTTCCAACGCCATGAAGGAAAGGGGGCAATAATTCCACTGTGGAAGCCATGGGGGAAATGCACCCACAAGGGCCAAAAAAAAAGGGAAGAAAAAATTTTATATCTACGTCTGGCATTCAAACTTTCCCGCCAAAATGGTCTATATCTTCTTCCACCTCTGCGCATGCGCATGTGTCATGCGCATGCGCAGGATTTGAATTTTTTTTTTTTTTTCGTCTTCTTCCCCTTAGCTAAACTTTCCCCTCTAAGCAATATTTTCCCACCGTCAGTATTTTCTTTAGTGGGTTGGTATAAAAGTTTTCTTTTCCCTCCCTGTGGGCGCCCTAGCCGGTGGTGTGAGGGAGGGCAAGGGGCGTCACATACTCCCAAGGGAAGTTAACTCACGTCTAAGATGGATGACCGGGTGGAGGAGAAAGCCCCAAGAAGCGAGTCTACCCGGGGCACCTCTATAAAAAAAACTCTCTCTCTCTTTCTCTCCCTTTATTTCCCCCTGTCTCTCTCTCTACTATCTCTCGTGTGAATGTGTAGTGCGAGACTCTCCATTTTGTCAGGTATTTCATCCCTCCAATTCTCGTACCTTTGTAGTTATTTCCCCCCCCCAACCATTCCCCGGCGCGCTAGGCTCGTTCGCTAGCCCGTCCGCACCAGCAGATGGGAGGGAGAGGGAACTCAGTTACCAGACGTTACGATTCACGGAACTTCAAAAACGAATTCCCACTGACAAACAAATATACCAGTGGAGAAAATAAAACCCAAAACATATAAACCGGATACACAAACACCCGGGGATACAAACACACCCACCAGAGACACGTACGAACACAGAGCCTTACCTAAAGAAATGAAATTGGTGGTATTTAGAGTCCGGACGCCATTTTATCCTCAGGGTCGTTCAGTTGTTCTTAAGGGTCGTCTACCGTCGTGCTCAAGGGTCGTACCGTTGGGCTAGAGTCGTACACATCTCCTAGGTGGTTCCGCAAGGCTAGGATGCCCTCCTCCACTGTTTGTTGACCTTCCATACCCGCAAACAAACCCGTCCCTTGTTTATACACGCACTCCTTGTTTACACAGGGAGTGGGGAGGGGCGGGATACACGGGGTAAAGGGGTCACCCAGTCAGGTCAACCAGAGGTCAAAGGTCACTCAGGCCGTGCCAAGCAGATAGGAACTGCTTCACGAAGGGATTGGGTATACTACACCTGGGTAGTATACTGTGGGTTTACCAGGGCAACAAGGTAAACCAAGTGTGGGTTTACCATGTCCCTCCAGCCCCCCTTGCTTAAGGGCCCTTAATTAGCTGTCGTTAAGAAGGCAGAGCCTTTAATGAGCCCCCATTAGCCAGCCAGAGCCCTTAATAAACCCTCATAAGCAAGCCAGACCCTTAATAAACCCCATTAGCCAGCCAGAGCCCTTAATAAACCCCCAATAGCCAACCAGAGCCCTTAATAAACCCTCATTAGCCAGCCAGAACCCTTAATAAACCCTCATTAAACAACCTTAAAACCCCCCTCTTCCCTTAATGACCCTAATCAGGTCAGCTAAATATGTCAGGTCAAATCACCCGATTCACAGTTCGCCATTCATCAGAGAGAACACGGGCTAATTATGTAATTAGGGTTGCCTAACGTACTTCAAATGTTAAATCACCCATTAGCATATAAACTAAACCAGAGCGTACACACACACACACACACACACTGGCCTTAAACCAGGGGAACAAGGCAATGCTTAACGAGCAATTCAGCTTAACAACTCAAAATTCCTTCACTCTCTCTCTCTCTCTCTCTCTCTCTCTCTCTCTCTCTCTCTCTCTCTCTCTAAGGGCGATGTGTGTGTGTGTGTGGGGGGGGGGAAGGGGGGGAGGTGGGGGTTGGTTAGGGGTCACGACCCGAAAGCAAGTGATTAGGGGTGTGTGGGGGTGTGTGTGGGGGTGTGGGTGTGGGGGGGTGAGTGTGGGGGTGTGTGGGGGGGTGTCAAAGGGGTGGGGGTGTGTGGGGGGTGTGTGAAAGGGGTGGGGGTGGTTGTTATGTGGGGTGTGTGGGGGGGGGTGGAGATGGGCGTGGTCCACCACCACGTCTTATCAATGAGAAAGGGGGGAGGGGGAAAGGGGAGGGGAAAGAGGGGGAGGGGAAAGAGGGGGAGGGGAAGGGGGAGGGGAAAGGGGGAGGGGAGGGGGAGGTGTGCCACAGAGATAAGGCATGATAAAGGACCAGACTCAGGCCCTCAGATAGATAGATAGATAGATAGATAGATAGATAGAGATAGAGATAGAGAGAGAGAGAGAGAGAGAGAGAGAGAGAG
Organism: Panulirus ornatus; assembly: GCF_036320965.1. NCBI lineage: Eukaryota > Metazoa > Arthropoda > Malacostraca > Decapoda > Palinuridae > Panulirus > Panulirus ornatus. The sequence continues at coordinate 42,728,847 of NC_092228.1, forward strand.
AGACTACCTCCCCCTCCTCCCCTCCCTCCCCCCTTCCCCTCGTACCTTGGTCTACCCCCCTGACGCGATCTCCCCCCCCCCCGAAAAAAGATTATTAATCTACATATCATTTTGACCCGTCTCCTCCCCCCCTCCCTCGCCAACCCCCCCCCCCCGGGGGGGGAGGCGCTAGGAGGGGGCAATCAACAACCAGCCCCCCCCTCACCCACCCCCCATAACACAGCTCTCTGGGGTTTCTCTCTGGGGGGGTCGTCGTCGAGGACGGGAGCGCTGGGGGAAGTAACCCACACCCCCCCACCCACCCGACCCCCAGCTCTCAGGGGGTTAAATGGGGAAGGAAGGAGGGAAAGGGGGGGGGTGGTGTGAGGTGGGCAGATACTGGGGGTGGGGAAAGAAGGGGAGGGGGAAGAAGGGGAGGGGGAGAAGGAGGGGGAGGGTTGTGGGGGGGAAAAAGGAGAGGGGGAGAAGGGGAGGGGGGAGAAGGGGAGGGGGAGAAGGAGGGGGAGGGTTGTGGGGGGGAAGAAGGAGAGGGGGAGAAGGGGAGGGGGAAGAAGGGGAGGGGGAGGGTTGTGGGGGGAAGAAGGAGAGGGGGAGAAGGGGAGGGGGAAGAAGGGGAGGGGGAGGGTTGTGGGGGGGAAGAGGAGAGGGGGGAGAAGGGGAGGGGGAGGGTTGTGGGGGGGAAGAAGGAGAGGGGGAGAAGGGGAGGGGGAGAAGGGGAGGGGGAGAAGGAGGGGGGAGGGTTGTGGGGGGAGGGTTGTGGGGGGGGAAGAAGGAGAGGGGGAGAAGGGAGGGGGGAGAAGGGGGAGGGGGAGAAGGGGGGAGGGGGAGGGTTGTGTGAGGGGGGGGGGGTTGTAAGTCATAAATGGGAAACATGGGATTTCCTGGTATTCTTTTTTTAACTAATCCGGAATTCAATTTTCTTTTCCTTTCTTCCTCGATATAGAAAACTAGGTTTAAAACTAGTTATTCGAAACTTCAATTTCTTCATAAAAATCGTGCAACGTCTAATATATACTTATATATATTATAATACTAATATAGTATATATATATATATATATATATATACATATATATTAATATATCTATGTATTATTGGAAAGGATCACAATTTTGTGCATGAATCAAGATATTCTTATGATTATTACACGAAAGTGCACTTGGGAATTATCGTGTTTTCATTTTCCCCGTGGATCATAGGAATATATATATATATATAAAATACTATATATATATATATATATATATATATATATATAAGTATATATTATATATATATGTATGTAAATATTCAATGTTACTCACATGAACCAGAGTCGTATGTGGACTGGCACATATATACACACCTGCCGGAGAGATAAATACAATTAATACAATTGATAAATGAAATAATTATAAATAAATGATTATATATACATTGCAAGTGAACACCCACAGAACACTTACGACCCTACAAACACCAGGGATTCGAACCCTGCCCCAATTGTATAGTACACCAACGAGCAGAGGCCAGAGCAGCCATGGTGCGTGTGAGGGTTTTTTTTTAAAGGTCACAGGATCTTACCACCAGACGGGTCACATGACCTTACCCAGCCACTCACACTTGTAATAACTTTGGAAATAAAACTTTACCTCAGCGCCATCTGTCCTTTGAATTACCTATGTCCCGCCTTACATCCACACTGTAGCTATTATTCTATCAACTGATTCAAAGACCTGACAATCATTTAGCCAATCAACAGATCTCATACATATTATTCTATCTACTGATTTAAAGATCTGACAATCATTTCGCCAATCAACAGATCTCATTCATATTATTCTATCTACTGATTTAAAGATCTGACAATCATTTCGCCAATCAACAGATCACATTCATATTATTCTATCTACTGATTTAAAGATCTGACAATCAATTCGCCAATCAACAGATCTCATTCATATTATTCTATCAAATGATTCAAAGACTTGACAAAGATTTAGCCAATCAACAGATCTCATTCATATCAGTAACAATCATTTAGTCAATCAACAGATCTCATTCATATCAGTAACAATCATTTAGTCAATCAACAGATCTCATTCATATCAGTAACAATCATTTAGCCAATCAACAGACCTCAGTCATTCTAATTTCCTTATATAATTCCTTATTCCAGCAATACACAGAGATATGGACAGCTGTAAAATGCATTTTTCCTTTTGGGTTTAGCCCAGCTCACAGTCTACGAATATAGAAAGGCTTGGTCGTGAGGAACCCTCGCTGACAAGAGCATTTTTTGAAAAAAAATAATGTCATTATTCTCAAGTTTCCAAAGTCATAGATCATCCCACACTAACATTATTCTATTCCTGGTAACTTCTCCACCACCGCTGGTGTGGCTCCTAGGTCCTCTGTATATAATGTCATTTGTATAACAATTGCAAAATGTACTCCTGTCCAAATATGTATACCATCTCAAAACACAACCAGTCTGTTTCGGTTATACAAATCATATACACACCACAAATGTATATGTGAGTGTAGAATACAAATCGTGTATCTTATGTAGAAAATATATCTATATACAGAGTAGGAGCTTGAGAAACAACAGCTGCTCCTTCTTGAAAAAAAAAGGAGAAAATGGTAGGGTGGATCCTGCGGACATTTAAGACAAAGAAAAATAATTACCAATGACTGATATCCCGAACACTGCTGTGTGTGTGTGTGTGTGTGTGTGTGTGTGTGTGTGTGTGTGTGTGTGTGTGTGTGTGTGCTAACAATACCTTTCAAGCCTTATGAAGTGTGCATAAGTCCTTGCAGTGACGGTGTGTGACATACCTGAACAATTGGAAACCGGCTGAAATCACTGAGGATGAAATCTCTGAAGCACCAACACGAGAGGTGGATCACAAATCCCATTTTTAGAAAATCCAGAAAGGCACTTGTTTTCCAATTGGTACTCAAAAAAATATATACAATTTCCCCTATTTGGACGTTAGACAGACGACACAACACATTGCTAACAACCATTGCGATAGTTACGGGAATTTGAAATTGGCCTGTGGGTGATTAATCACAAAGTATACCATAACAGACTTCTTTAACAACCTGGTCAACCAAAAGACCCAATTCGGCAATCAGGGTTCAAGAAAGAGCTGTTTAAAGGTATATATATTATATATAATATATTTATATATATATATTTATATATATATTATAATATATTATATATATAAAATTACATTTAACAACTTTAATTAATAAAAGGATTAGCAACACAAACGACCCCTCCCCCACCACACATCTGGTCGACCCACTGAACTTCCTCCCCCCCTCTCGACCTAACACATTGGTCGACCCACTGAACTTCCTCCCCCCTCGACCTAACAATCTGGTCGACCCACTGAACTTCCTCCCTCCCCTCCCCGACCTAACACATCTGGTCGACCCACTGAACTTCCTCCCTCCCTCCCGACCTAACACATCTGGTCGACCCACTGAACTTCCTCCCTCCCTCCCGACCTAACACATCTGGTCGACCCACTGAACTTCCTCCCTCCCTCCCGACCTAACACATCTGGTCGACCCACTGAACTTCCTCCCTCCCTCCCGACCTAACACATCTGGTCGACCCACTGAACTTCCTCCCCCCCTCCCGACCCTAACACATCTGGTCGACCCACTGAACTTCCTCCCTCCCTCTCGACCTAACACATCTGGTCGACCCACTGAACTTCCCCCCCCCCCCCCCACTAATCTAACACATCTGGTCGACCCACTAGACGTGCCCTCCTCCCTCCCCCCACCTTACACATCTGGTCGACCCTCCCCCCCCCGACCTAACACATCTGGTCGACCCTCCCCCCCCGACCTAACACATCTGGTCGACCCTCTATCGACCACACCCTCTCCCCCACCTTAAACTGTCACAACCATCTGGTCGACTCAACCAGCGTCTCTGGTCGACCCCCACTTTCGACCAGATCTGCCAGCACGTTCGACAGCAATAACCCCCCCTTCCCCCCCCATATAATGTCATAAGGACCTAAACACCACGAAGCAAAGACGCTGTGTGACCTTTACCGACCCTCGCCCTCCTCCCCTTTGGCAAAGCACTTTCTTGCCCCCAATACTCACCCAGCCCAACCTCGAGGGTATAATAAAGGTCAAGTTACACGTCATTTACAGGGGGTTTTCGCATCAAAGGGCTCCATGGGTATGGCACTATCATCTCGCCACACACCTCCTTGGGGGGGGGGGGGAGAATATAGTCTTAAACATCTCCAGGATCATTAAGGACGAAGTGGCGGCGTCAACTGGTACACTCTCGACCCAAAGGGGTTCCTACGACACACACACACACACACACACACACACATACACACACATACACACACACACACACACACACACACACACATACACACACACACACACACACACACCACACACACACACACACACACATACACACACACACCACACACACACACAAACCACACCACACAACAACACACACACACACACACCACACACATACACACACCACCTCACACCACACACACACACACACACACCATACACACACACATACACACACACACACACACCCACAACACACAACACACACACATAACCCCACACACACACTACTACACCACACATACCACACACACACACACACACGGAAGTAAGAGGGGTTTTGTGTGCATACAAGGTTGCCGATTACATTATAATGGAGGGGTTGTGAGGGGTTGGAAGGGGTTGAAAGGGGTTGTGAGGGGTTGGGAGGGGCTGTGAGGGGTTAAAAGGGGTTGTGAGGGGTTGGGAGGGGCTGTTGAGGAGCTGTGAGGGGTTGGAGGGACTGGGAGGGGTTGGGAGGGGTTGGGAGGGGTGGGAGGAGTGTGAGGGGTTGGGAGGGACTGGAGGGGTTTCGGAGGGGTTGGGAGGGGTTGTGAGGAGCTGGATGGGGGTTGTGAGGAGCTGTGAGGTTGGGAGGGGTTGGGAGAGGCTGTGAGGGGTTGAGAGGGGTTGTGAGGGGTTGTGAGGGTGTGAGGGGTTGTGAGGGGTTCGGAGGGGCTAGAGGGGCTGTGAGGGATTGTGAGGGGTTGGGAGGAACTGAGGGTGAATGGGAGGGGTTTTTTGGTGGTTTTGGGGGGGAATGGGAGGGGTTGGGGAGGGAATGGGAAGGAGAGGGAGGGTTTTTGGGGGACGATTCCCCACACCACACAAAACCCACACCACACATTACGCAAACTGTGAACATGAGCTCGCTCCCCCCCTCCCCTCCCCCCATGACTGGGGAGATGGGGAGGATGGGGAGAGGGGAGAGAGGGGGAGGGGTAAATCTTCAAAGGTCCCCAGCCACAACACTCACAGGGTTGAGGCACCACAACCCCATCATCGAACCTCACGCCTGAACTACAAGGACGGGGTGTGGTTGGGGCGTGATGGGGAAGTGTGTGAAGGGGGTGATGGAGTGTTTTGTGAGGGGGTGATGGAGGGGGGTAGGGGGTGATGGAGAGGGGAAGGGAAGGGGTGATGGGGGTGAATGTGAGGGGTGATGGGGGGGGGTTTAAGGGGGGTGATGGGGTGTGAAGGGGTGATGGGGAGTGTGTGTGAGGGGGTGATGGGAGGGAGGTAAGGGGGTGATGGAGAGTGTATGAAGGGTGATGGGGAGTGTGTGTGAGGGGGTGATGGGAGGGAGGTTGGGGTGGAGGAGGTGTGCAAAGGGGGTGAGGGGAGTGTGTGTGAAGGGGTGATGGGAGGGAGGTAAGGGTGATGGATTTGTGATAAAAGGGGGTGATGGAGGTGATGAAGGGGTGATGGGGGTGTGGGGAAAGGGGTGATGGAGGACTTTCCTAGGGGTTCGGGGGGTGGGACCCCCAGGGGAGGGGGTGAGGGGAAAGCCGGGCAGGGAAGGGGGAGGGGGGGGGAAAGGGGGAAAGAGATGGGGGAAGGGGTTATACAGGCAGCGGAAGGGAAGAGCAAGGGGGTGAGATGGGGAGGGAAAAAAGTCACGAGAGAGAGAGAGAGAGAGAGAGAGAGAGGAGGAGGAGAGAGATGAGTTAGAGTTGGGAGAGATGAGGAGAAGAGATGAAGAGAGATGAGAGAGAGAAGATAAGGGGGTTGAGGGAGAGGTTTAGGCGTCACCGGAAATATTGAGCTGGGATATGTACCATAGGAAAGGGGGGGAGGAGGGGAGAGGGGAGAGGGGAGGAAGAGAGGGGAGTGAAAGGGAGAGGAGGAGGAGGGAGGGGGGAGTTTTGGGGGGAGGGTGGGAAGATGGGAGCTGTCTGTCTGTCTGTTGCCTGTCTTCCCTGTCTGTCTGTTGTCTGTTCTTCCCTGTCTGTCTGTCTGTCTATCCCTCCTGTCTACCTATCTGTCTGTTGTCTGTCCTTCTTGTTGTCTTTATTATCAGTCGTGTTGTCCCTCTGTTGTTATTATCTATCCCCCTTGTCTATCTATCCGTCTCCTGTCTGTCCCTTCCTATCTATCTCTCTGTTGCCTTCCCTTCTGCAGGAGCGAGGGGGGGGGCTGGTGAAGGGGGGGGCGCTGGTAGGGGGGGGCGTGGTGAAGGGGGTGAGGCGCTGCCGAAGGGGGGGCGCTGTCGAAGGGGAGGGGGCGCTACCGAAGGGGGGCGCTGTCGAAGGAAGGGGGGGGGGCGCTGTCGAAGGGGAGGGGGGTGTTGTTTACCATGTGTGACGTCACTGACACGCGATGTTTGGGGTGTTTCGGGTACGGTTTCGAACACGTATTTGTGGTATGCGTTTCGTGGCGTATGTTTGGTAGCGTTCCGCTTGCTTGCGTCGGTATAAGGGGCGTCGGTACGCGTTGCGTCGCGTATGCGACCAGCCGCTGGGCGGCAAGTCTTTCCCTGCGTCGCGTATGCGTTGCGTCGCGTATACGTTGCGTACGCATTGCGTCGCGTATACGTCGCGTACGCGTTCCCCTTGTTACGCCCGCCCCCTAAGCGTTAAAGTCCCTTCCCCACGTCCCGGGTTTCGGGAAGCCTCCCATTTTTGCCCCGTTTCAGGTTGGGGTTTTTTGGGCACTACACCAGGTGTTTCTTTATATATATATATATAAAAAATGGGGGGAAAGGGGGAGCCTCGGTGGAAGAGCCTTGGGAAATCCGCTAATCCCCCCCACCTCCTTACCCCCCCCCCACCTCCTTACCTCCCCCCCCCTTTCCCCCTAAATCGCCCCCCCCCCCCCCGGCCTTTTTGGTATCCCGGGATGGCGGGGGAACCGGCAACCAAAATGCGGGGTCTTATTTTTCCCCAAATTTTTTTTCTTTTTCTTTTTTTTTTTTTTTTTCCCAATGTTTTTTTTTCCCTCATCCCCCTCCCTTCCTTTCCCTCCCCAATCCCCAACACACACACCAACCCCCTCATTTCATCCCCGTTTTTTCTTCCCCCCCCAACCACTACCCCCTTCCATTCAGAAACCACCCATGTTCTTTCCTTCATTGGACACCGTTTCTTTTTTTATGGTCGGGTTCCAGACCCCCAGCTGGGGGGGGGTGATGGGGGGGGGGGGGAGGGGGTAGAAGACCCCCCTTCCCAAACCATCGTAAGGTAAACGTAAGGTAAGGTAAGGTGCCAGACCAGCTGTTGGGTAGGGAGGGTAGAAAGGGACCACCTCAAACCATCGAAAAGGTAAACGTAAGGAAAGGTAAGGTGCCAGCCCCCCAGCTGTGGGTAGGGAGGTAGAGGCCCACCTCCAAACCATCGTAAGGTAGAGTAAGGTAAGGTAAGGTGCAGACCCCAGCTGTGGGTAGGGAGGGTAGAAGACCACCTCCCGAACCATCGTAAGGTAAACGTAAGGTAAGGTAAGATCCCAGACCCCCAGCTGTGGGGAGGGAGGGTAGTAGAAGACCACCTCCCAAACCATCTCCCCTCACAACAAACCATCTCCCCTCTCAAGAACTCCCCAACTGTTACATATCTTCTCCCCTACCTTTTCCTCCCCACCCCTGCTCTCCCCACACCTGCTGCTCCTCCCCACAGCTCCATCGTCGTCTCCCCTTGTCCATTAATAATGGCTGGCCAGCCTGGCCCCTCACTCCCTCCCCAGCCTCGGGAGACGAGCAACGGTGGGGAGAAGAAGAGGGGAGTGGGGAGAGGAGGGTGGGTGATGCGTGGCCGCCCCATCTCCAATGTTCCATTGCGTTTCATTTCCTGGACCTGTGTTTACCAGTCCTCTTCCCCTCTCCCCACCGGGAGGGGAGGGAGGGAGGGGAGGGGAAGGGAGGGAGGGGAGGGAGAGGGGAAGGGAGGGAGGGAGGGAAGTGAGAGCGAGTGGTGGAGCCGAAGTGAGTTCGCCCCATTCCATCTCCATCAACTTCCTCTCCCTTCCCCTCCTTCCACTTCTTCCTCTAGAGCCTCCCTCCCCTCTCCCTCCCTTACCCTCCCCTCCCTTCCTTGTGCCCTCCATCACCACTCCCTCCGTCTCTCCCTCTCCCTCCCTCCCTCTCCTCCCCAAACCTCGGTCAATTGGAGGGTCCTGCCACCCAGGTCATGCCACCCAGGTCCTGCCACCCAGTCATGCCGCCCAGGTCATGCCGCCCAGGTCATGCCGCCCAGGTTATGCCATCAGGTCTGCCGCAGGTCTGCCACCAGGTTTTGCCACAGGTCATGGCCCCCCAGGTTATGCCAACCAGGGGATTTCCCAGGTAAAGCATCCAGGTCATGCCACCCAGGTCATGCCGCCCAGGTCATGCCGCCCAGGTCATGCGGCCCAGGTCATGCCGCCCAGGTCATGGCCGTATGCCCTCCCGGTCATGCCGCCAAGTCAGCCACAGGTCCCGGCCAGGTCCCCCGGCCCAGGTCATGCACCAGGTTGCGCCCCGGTATGCCACCAGGTCTGCGCCAGGGCCTGCCGCCCCGGTCATGGGCCCCCCCGGTCATGCCGCCCATGTCATGCGCCCCCGGTATGCCATGGTCATGCGCCCGGTCATGCACCAGGTCATGAGCAGGTCCCTGCCACCAGGTCCTGCGCCCAGGTTCCCTGCGCCCGGGTCATGCCGCCAGGGCATGCACCAGGTCTGCGCCAGGGTTTCGCAAAAGGGCATGCCACCAAGGGAAGCCACCAAGGTTTATGGCCGGGCATGCACCCAGGTAAGCCACAGGTCATGCCGCCAGGTATGCCACCAGGTATGTCTGGCCTTACCCGTGCCTTAGGTATTTTATGTATGTACGTATGTATGTATGTATGTATGTTGTATGTACTATGTTGTATGTATGTATGTACGTATGTATGTTGTATGTATGTAAGTATGTATGTATGTACGTATGTATTTATGTATGTTATGTATGTATGTATGTAAGTATGTATGTAGTATTATGTTGTATGTATTTACTAGTATGTATGTATGGATGTATGTATGTATGAAAGTAGTAAGTATGTAAAGTATGTATTACGTTTGTTGTAAAGTATGTATGTACGTAGCATGGGAAAGTAAGTATGAGTATGTATGAATGTAAGTCTGTGTTTCTCGTGATGTGGTTCTGTGTGTGTGTGTGTGTGGTGGTGTGTGTGTGTGTAGTGTGTGTCCGTACTCTTTATTGAGTAGAGAGATGAGAGAGAGAGAGAGAGGAGAGAGGAGATGAGAGAGAGAGAGAGAGAGAGAGTGGGAGAGAGGAGAGAGAGGAGAGAGATGGGGAGGGGGGTGGGGGGGGGTTGGTCTTTTCCCTTGTGTGAACTTCCCCTCCCTTCCCTCTTTCCAGCCATCTCCCCATTTCCCTTTCAAAAACCCCACCCCTCCCCCTTTCCCCCCAAGGTAAAGGGATGGAAGAAAGGGGGAAAGGGGGGGAAAAAGGGGAGGGGGAGGGAAGGGGAAGGGGGGGAAGGGAAGGGAAAAGGGGAAAAGGGGGAAGTAACGACTCCTCGTGTTGGGTAGTGGGTTGACCCCTCCTGGGGTTTGGGGGGGGAAAGGGGGGAGGGGGAGGGGGGGGGGGGGGGAAAGCCACCACCCCCTCCCTCCCCTTGCAAATAAAGGCCCTTTAAAAATTTGGGCGGGGGAGGGGGGAGGGGGGGAAAGGGGAGGAGGGAGGGGGGAGCCGCCCCCCCCCCCCTGAAAAAAATTGCCAGTCAATCTCTCCCCCACCCCCCTTAAACCTCACCCCCCTTTCCCCCCCTCCTCTCTCTTCCCCCTCCTCTTTTCTCTTCTCTCTCTCTTTTCTCTCTTCTCTCTCCTTCTCTCTTCTCTGCCCGATTCCCCCCCCTTCCCCTTTCCCCCGGGGTCACGTGACGCGCGAGATAGACGTGGAGAGAGAGAGAGAGAGATGAGAGAGAGAGGGGAGAGAGAGAGGAGAGGGGAGAGAGAGAGAGAGAGATGAGAGAAAAAAAATTTCAAGAGTTTGTGAAAACTTCTGGGGGGGCCGGCCCCCCCCCAAAATTCCCCACCCCCCCCTTTGAGGAATGTGAACACCAGGGGCAAAGATCCGGTGTGTGGGAAAACTGGGGCCTTAAAATTTACACCCCCGTCAAATAACCGGGTTCGATTCCCATTTCTCAAAAGGACCCTACCTTACCCAGACACTTTAGAACGCGCACCGTTTCGAACTTTCACGAACGCGAAAAATAACGTGACCTTAAGATTGAACCCGAGCCCACATACGTATGACGTCATTGTGCCATCTTTTACCAGGGGCTGGATGTAAAAAAGGGGAAACTGTGGTTTGGTTGCATTATTACATGACAGCTAGAGACTTGAGTGTGAACAATGGGCCTTTGTTGTCTTTTCCTAGCGTACCTCGCACACATGGGGGGGAGGGGTTTTTTTTTTCCCATTTTGTGGCGGGGTGGCGCGAGAGGGAAATGAAGGCAGCAAGTATGAATTATGTATATGTGTATATATGAATAGGGTCTGTGTATGTATTTTAATTCGATACGTTGAAATTATATGTATGTATAGGGTGCGGGTGTGGGCTTTGTATGTTTTATACATGTGTATGTAGGAGGGGCCATTCTTTCGTTTTTTCCCTTGCGCACCTCGCTAAAAAGGGGAGACAGGACAAAGTATAAGATATATATATATATATATATATATTATATATATTATATATATTATTATTATATAATATATATATTATTCTATGAGTCCACAGGGGAAAATGAAACATGATAAGTTCCCAAGTGCACTTTCGTGTCATAATCACATCATCTTCAGGGAAGACACAGCAGTCAATTGCAAGACTGCAACAATAGGTTTTGTACGCGATAGCAAATCACTTCACCTCTTTAAAAATAATATTTCCTCCATTTGTGAATATTAAGAAGACTTTGGAATACGATTTATGAAGAATGGTGTTCGAGACACCAATGGCTAGGCTCCATTTGGAATATTTCAACTCGTATCTGTGTACAAGAGTGGTATGGGGGGTGTCAGTCAACCAGCACATGCCCTAGGCTTATATTTGACCTCTCTTGACCTCTTCCCCTACGTGTATGGTTCCAGGTCCTCTACTTTGGAGAAATTGACCTTGTGTTGCCGTGTTCACCTTCCTAAGCCGTGTTCACCTACCTTCGCCTGATTTATGACCTCAATTTGACCTATCTTACTGCCATTGACCCCCCCCCCCCCAAGCGTTCTCATTCCATCTAATGGCGCAACTACGGAATGGCTCTCCTCCAAACTAGTTTACGTCTAAGAAAGAAAACGGAGCGAGGGGTGTGATTTTTCTTCTTTTTTTCCCCGTCAAATGCTCCCTTTTTCCAATGCTCCTTCAGATGGACGCTATTCCCTGCAAATTGAAATCTATCAAAACTTAAATGACCACCATAGATAGGTATAGAAAGCGCCCCCCCCCCCCCTTCATTTCTATAGCGCGTCTATAATCTACTATACATATATATATATATATATATATATATATATATATATATATATATATATATATATATATATATATATATATATATCCCTGGGTATAGGGTAGAAAGAATACTTGCCACGTATTCCCTGCGTGTCGTAGAAGGTGACTAAAAGGGGGAGGGAGCTGAGGGGGGCTGGAAATCCTCCCCGTCTCGTTTAGACTTTTCCAAAAGAAGGAACAGAGAAGGGGGCCAAGTGAGGATATTCCCTCCAAGGCTCGGGCCTCTGTCCTTAACGCTACCTCGCTCACGCGGGAAATGGCGAAGAGCACGGGGGAACCCACAACACAACTCCATTTCTCTCTCAACTGAAAGAGCGCCA
>NC_092228.1:42744967-42802467 GCF_036320965.1 Panulirus ornatus
CTCAAAGGGAAACCTTCACTCCACGTGTTTCCAGACCACAAGGACCTTCCTTCACGTGTTCCAGACCACGAAGGATCTTCCTTCACGTGTTCCAGAACCTCCGAAGGACCTTCACTCACGTGTTCCAGACCACGAAGGACCTTCCTTCACGTGTTCCAGACCACGAAGGACCTTCCTTCACGTGTTCCAGACCCACGTTCCATGTTCCAGGTCTTTCCAGTGTGGTCCCACACATACGTCAATTGCCTCAACCCAAACCATTCCTCTTGGACGCCCACTGCACATCATCCCCCACAGCCCGGCTGCCCACACCCACAAGCCCATCTGCCCACACCCACAAGCCCGTCTGCCCCTTCCAGAAGCCCGTCTGCCCCTTCCAGCAGCCCGTCTGCCCCTACCAGCAGTCCATCTGCCCCTTCCAGCATCCCATCTGCCCTTCCAGAAGCCCATCTGTCCCTTCCAGCAGCCCATTTGTCTCTTCCAGCAGCCCATCTGCCCCTTCCAGCATCCCTCTACCCGCTTCAGCCGCCCATCTGCCCCTACCAGAAGCCCATCTGCCCCTTCCAGAAGCCCATCTACCCCTTCCAGCCGCCCATCTGCCCCTTCCAGCCGCCCATCTGCCCCCGCCCACATCGCCGGCTACCCTGGGTCGTGTGTGGAGCAACGCTGCTGGCTCCCTCCCCTCACTCCCTCACTCCCTCCCTCCCTCACTCAACGCTGATCCAAACTCGGCTTGCTTCCAGGCAGGCAGGCACCCCCCCCCCCCCCAGCCCCGGGGCTGGAACCAGTCCTCTCCTGGGGCACCGCCAGCCCCCCCCCAGGCCCCCCCCCTCTCTCTCATAGACACAGACACACACACACACACACACCTGGGTTCCTCCCCCTCCACTTCCCCACGAGGCATGTATCTCTTCCTCCTTCTTCTCTTTCCCTTCCCCCTTCCCCCTTCTTCTCTCCTCCTTCTTCTCTCCTTCTTCTTCTCCTCTACATCTTCTTCTTCTTTCTTCTTCTTTCTCTTCCTTCTTCCTTCTTCTCCTCCTCTCCTTCTTCTACTCCTTTCCCCCTCCTCCTCCTTCTTCTTCCTCCTCTTCTTCCTTCTTCTTCCTCTTCCTTCTTCTTCTTCCCCTTCTTCTTCTTCCTCCTCCTTCCTCAAGTCTTGGCCCACTTTCTCCTCCCCCCAGCCCAAAGGGTTGTCGATGCCCATGGATCGCACGGGGCGCTTTGAGGCTCGAGTTTGTTTCTCTCTTCCTCTCTTCTCTCTCTCTCTCTCTCTCACTCTCTCTCTCTTCTCTCTCTCCTTACTCTACCTACCCCCCCCTCCTCACCTCCCTATACCCATCCCCCCCCTAACGCAGCGGTGAATATTGCTCTTCCCCCCCCCTCCTCAACCCTCCCCCTCTTCAACTCTCCCCCCAGGCCAACAAAGACGAGTGGAGTCCACCACATAACTCCACATTCCACAGTTCCGCTCTAACTCGTCCCAATTCGACCTTTGTCGACCTCGACCCCTCCCCCTCCCTCCCCTCCACCCTCCTCTCCTTACCTTCCTCCCTCTCCCTCTCCCTCTCTCTCCCCTCCCCAACCCTCCCTCCTTTAAATCCACAGCAGCAACAGCTCCTCCTCCGTTCCTTCTTCTTCCTTCTTCTTCCTCCTCCTTCTTCTTCCTTCTTCTTCTTCTTCTTCTTCCTTCTTCTTTTTCCTCCTTCTTCTTCCTCCTTCTTCTTCTTCCTCCTTCTTCTTCTTCCTTCTTCTTCTTGTTCTTTCTCCTTCTTCTTCTCTTCCTTCTCCTTCTTCTTCTTCCTTCTTCTTCTTCCTTCTTCTTCTTCTTTCTTCTTCCTTCTTCCTAATCCTCCTTCTTCTCCTTCTTCTTCTTCTTCCTTCTTCTTCTTCTTTTTCCTCCTCCTCCAAGACGTCCCTCCTCCCACCCTACACCTCCAAAAAGTAAACTTTCAGGGATTTCACGTAGCCCCCCCTCCCCCTCCCCCCTTCAAAAAAAGTTCCTCTAATTGGCCCTTTTTTGACGTCATTGTCAGGGCCTTTTTTTTTTTGAGTAGGGGGAGCCAAGTTTCCCCCTCCCCCTCTACCATCCTCCCCCAGGTAAACAAAAAGGGGGGGCTTTCCTCCCATCGACAAATAAGAGAGACAAACGGAAACAAAAGCCCCCCCTTCCTCCCTTCCCCCCCTTCAAGTCTTTACACTCTCGAACCTCCTCCCCCCCCCCTGCAAGTCTTTACACTCTAGCCCCCTTCCCCCCCTTCAAGTCTCACACGCCGACCTCTCCTCCTCCCCCACCTTCAAGTCTTTACACTCTAGCTCCTCCCCCCCTTCAAGTCTTCACACGCTCAAACCTCCTCCCCCCCCCCCTTCAGTCTTCACACCTTCGCTCCCTTCTCCCCCCTCAAGTCTTCACCTGTGTTTTGCAGGTGTTAAAAAGAACACCATTGCCTATTGTTGATGTATTTGTTTCAATGGTGTTCTTTTTTTTACACCTGCGAAACACAGGTGAACCCAATCACTGGACCAGACCAAACCACGTCACAGGGAAGGGTTTCAAACCACGTCTCTCTCTCCCCTCTCTCTCTCATCTCTCTCTCTCCTCCTCCTTCTCTCTCTCGATACTCTCTTTCCCCCCCCCTCTCATCTCTCTCTCTCACCCTCCTCTCTCTCTCGTCTCCTCTCTCCTTTATCACATACTCTCCTTCTCCCCCCCCCCTCTTCCTCTCTCTCTCTCCTCCCTCTCTAGTCCCCCCTCTCCCCTCCCTCTCTCTCTCATACTCGTCTTTCCCCCCTCCCCACTCTCTCACTCTTCTCACTCTCTCATACCTCTTTCCTCTCCCCCCCCCACCCCCTTTTCTCTTCCCGTCTCTCTCTCTCTCTCTCTCTCAATAACTCTCTTTCCCCCCTCTCTCTCTCTCTCATCTCTCTTCTCTCTCTTCCCTCTCTCTCTCTCTCTCATACTCTCTTTCTCCCCCCCCCCTCTCTCTCTCTCTCTCTCTCTCTCTCTCTCTCTCTCTCTCTCTCTCTCTCTCATACTCTCTTTCTCCCCCCCCCCCCCTCTCTCTCTCTCTCTCTCTCTCTCTCTCTCTCTCTCTCTCTCATACTCTCTTTTCTCCCCCCCCCCCTCTCTCTCTCTCTCTCTCTCTCTCTCTCTCTCTCTCTCTCTCTCTCATACTCTCTTTCCCCCCCTCTCTCTCTCTCTCTCTCTCTCTCTCTCTCTCTCTCTCTCTCATACTCTCTTTCTCCCCCCCCCCCTCTCTCTCTCTCTCTCTCTCTCACGTAGAGCGAGGACTTGAGACACTTCGAAAAGTGACTTTATTAAAAGTATTATACACAAAGAGAATTGAAAGTAAAATCCACATCTTTTGGGTTTTAAGTAAAATCCAATTATGATCTGATTTTGCAGTGATGAACAGTGATTCTACGGCGAAGAACAGTGATTCTACAGACAAGAACACTGATTATATAGTAAAGAACAGTGATTATACAGTGAAGAACAGTGATATAAGTGAAGAACAGTGATTTTACAGTGAATACCTGATTTTACAGTGAAGAACCGATTCTACAGTGAAGAACAGTGACTTTACAGTGAAATACAGTGAAGAACAGTGAATCTACAGTGAAGAACAGTGATTCGACGGCGAAGAACTGTGATTCTACAGAGAAGAACACTGATTATACAGTAAAGAAGTGATTATACAGTGAAGAACAGTGATATAAGTGAAGAACAGTGATTTTACAGTGAAGACCTGATTTAACAGTGAAGAACCGATTCTGCAGTGAAGAACGGTGACTTTACAGTGAAATACAGTGAAGAACAGTGATTCTACAGTGAAGAACAGTGATCCGACGGCAAAGAACAGTGATTCTACAGCGAAGAACAGTGATTCTACAACGAAGAACAGTGAATCTACAGTGAAGAACAGTAATTTTACAGTGAAATACATCGATTTTGGTGAAATACATTGATTATACAGTGAAGAACGGTGATTTTACAGTGAAGAACAGTGATATAAGTGAAGAACAGTGATTCTACAGTGAAGAAGCACTGCAGTGGGGTGGGATGGAAAGAAGGGGCCAAAGAAAGCAGTGAAAAAACAGGTTACATGAGACCCAACCAGGATATAGATCCTTCTTGACCCATAAGATTTGATTGAACGCGATCATAATTCCATCTATATGTGACGAAGGAATGCGCTCCATCAGTGTAGAACTCCCTCTCTCCCCGTACAGCAAGAGAGATGGGGGGCTCCATCAGTGTAGAACTCCCTGAACTCGATCATAATTCCATCTATATGTGATGAAGGAATGCGCTCCATCAGCGTAGAACTCCCTCTCTCCCTCTTCCCTCCCTCCCCGTACAGTAAGAGAGATGGGGGCCCCCCACCAGTGTACAACCCACCCTCCCCCGTACAGTACAAGAGATGGGGGCCCCCCAATCAGTGTTCAAGGGTCGTATACCGTCGTGTTCAAGGGTCGTATACCGTCGTGCTCAAGGGTCGTATACCGTCGTGTTCAAGGGTCGTATACCGTCGTGTTCAAGGGTCGTATACCGTCGTGCTCAAGGGTCGTATACCGTCGTGTTCAAGGGTCGTATACCGTCGTGCTCAAGGGTCGTATACCGTCGTGTTCAAGGGTCGTATACCGTAGTGCTCAAGGGTCGTGTACCGTCGTGTTCAAGGGTCGTATACCGTCGTGGTCAAGGGTCGTATACCGTCGTGCTCAAGGGTCGTGTACCGTCGTGCTCAAGGGTCGTGTACCGTCGTGTTCAAGGGTCGTATACCGTCGTGTTCAAGGGTCGTATACCGTCGTGGTCAAGGGTCGTATACCGTCGTGTTCAAGGGTCGTATACCGTCGTGTTCAAGGGTCGTATTCAAGGGTCGTAACCCTCATGCTCAAGGGTCGTGTACCGTCGTGTTCAAGGGTCGTATACCGTCGTGCTCAAGGGTCGTATACCGTCGTGTTCAAGGGTCGTATACCGTCGTGCTCAAGGGTCGTATACCGTCGTGTTCAAGGGTCGTATACCGTCGTGTTCAAGGGTCGTATACCGTCGTGTTCAAGGGTCGTAACCGTCGTGTTCAAAGGTCGTATACCGTCGTGTTCAAGGGTCGTAACCGTCGTGTTCAAGGGTCGTATACCGTCGTGTTCAAGGGTCCTATACCGTCGTGTTCAAGGGTCGTATACCGTCGTGTTCAAGGGTCGTAACCGTCGTGTTCAAAGGTCGTAAGCGCATGGATGACACAAGCGAGTCTGGCATTTATGACCAGATCCCGTTTTCTACCTGCGCCATTGCCCGCCTGCGCGTCGCCATTCCTTAATAAAAAAAGAAAACGGGGAAAAAAATAAAGAAATGAAAGAAGTAAATGAAAGAAATCAGGACAGTGAATGAAGGACTCACCCCATCCCTTAAGGGCACCCTTAAAAATCCCCGCTTCCCATTTTCTTTTTTTTTATGACTTTATCTACATTTATAATCCCCCTTCCCATTTTCTTTATCTTATTTTAATGACTTTATCTACTTATCTACTGAACCGTTTCGACATTAAGTCCAGTAGTAGATTCACCAGCGTCACATCCCCGTCACAGGGTCTAGCTGCAGTGCCGTCACACACACACCCCGTCACAGGGTCTATCATTGGCGTCACACACCCAGTCACAGGGTCTATCAGTGGCGTCACACACCCAGTCACAGGGTCTATCAGTGGCGTTACAGCCCCGTCACAGGGTCTATCAGTGGCGTCACATTCCCGTCACACAGGGTCTCTCAGCGACGTCACACAACCCCATCAAAGGGTCTCTCAGCGACGTCACACAACCCCGTCACACAGGGTAGCGGCGTCACACACCCCATCACAAAGTCTCTCAGCGACGTCACACAACCCCGTCACAGGGTCTCTCACTGACGTCACACAACCCCGTCACAGGGTCACACAGTAGCGACGTCACACAACCCCGTCACAGGGTCTATCAGTGGCGACATCACACAACCCCGTCACACAGTAGCGACGTCACACAACCCCGTCACAGGGTCTATCAGTGGCGACATCACACACACACAGACACCGTCACAGGGTCTAATCAGTGACGGCGTCACACACCCATGGTCGTCTGCTCGACCTCTGGGAGGGGAGGGGGGGTCGTCCTAGCGGGGCTAGGCCCTAGCTAGGGGGGGAGGGGGGATGGGGGTGGAGGGAGGGGGTGATGGGGAGGGAGGGGGTGATGGGGAGGGAGGGGGTGATGGGGAGGGAGGGGGTGATGGGGAGGGAGGGGGTGATGGGGAGGGAGGGGGTGATGGGGAGGGAGGGGGTGATGGGGAGATAAACCAACTCCCTCCCCAAACAACCCATGGTTGACCTAATGTTTGACCCGGTAACAACCACATAAATACTGTAACGAATTACCTGTTGAATTACCCGTTGAATTACCTGTTGATTACCCTTCAAATTACCTGTTGATTACCAGTTGAATTACTGTTAAATTACCCGTTGATTACCCGTTGCATTACCTGTTGATTACCCGTCGAATTACCCGTTAAATTACCAGTTGATTACCCTTCAAATTACCTGTTGATTACCCGTTGAATTACCTGTTAATTACCCGTTGAATTACCTGTTGATTACCCTTCAAATTACCTGTTGATTACCCGTTGGTTTACCTGTTGAATTACCTGTTGATTATCTGTTGAATTACCTGTTGATTTACCAGTGAATTACCTGTTGATTTACCAGTGAACTACCTGTTGAATTACCTGTTTAATTACCTGTTGAAATACATGTTGAATGGCCTAAGCACGAGCCTATAGCTTAAGGTCAAGCTTAAGAGCAAGCTTGAGTCTAGAGCTTAAGGTCAACCTTGAGTCTAGAGCTTAAGGTCAACCTTGAGTCTAGAGCTTAAGATCAAGCTTGAGTCTGGAGTCTAGAGCTCAAGATCAAGCTAGAGTCTAGAGTCTAGAGCTTAAGATCAAGCTTGAGTCTAGAGTCTAGAGCTTAAGATCAAGCTTGAGTCTAGAGTCTAGAGCTTAAGATCAAGCTTGAGTTTAGAGTTTAGAGTCTAGAGCTTAAGATCAAGCTTGAGTCTAGAGTCTAGAGCTTAAGATCAAGCTTGAGTCTAGAGTCTAGAGCTTAAGATCAAGCTTGAGTTTAGAGTCTAAAGCTTACGATCAAGCTTGAGTCTAGAGCTTAAGATCAAGCTTGAGTCTAGAGTCTAGAGCTTAAGATCAAGCTTGAGTCTGGAGTCTAGAGCTCAAGATCAAGCTAGAGTCTAGAGTCTAGAGCTTAAGATCAAGCTTGAGTTTAGAGTCTAGAGCTTAAGATCAAGCTTGAGTCTAGAGTCTAGAGCTTAAGATCAAGCTTGAGTTTAGAGTCTAAAGCTTACGATCAAGCTTGAGTCTAGAGCTTAAGATCAAGCTTGAGTCTAGAGTCTAGAGCTCAAGATCAAGCTAGAGTCTAGAGTCTAGAGCTTAAGATCAAGCTTGAGTTTAGAGTCTAGAGCTTACGATCAAGCTTGAGTCTAGAGCTTAAGATCAAGCTTGAGTCTAGAGTCTAGAGCTTAAGATCAAGCTTGAGTCTAGAGTCTAGAGCTTAAGATCAAGCTTGAGTTTAGAGTCTAGAGCTTACGATCAAGCTTGAGTCTAGAGCTTAAGATCAAGCTTGAGTCTAGAGTCTAGAGCTTAAGATCAAGCTTGAGTTTAGAGTCTAGAGCTTACGATCAAGCTTGAGTCTAGAGCTTAAGATCAAGCTTGAGTCTAGAGTCTAGAGCTTAAGATCAAGCTTGAGTCTAGAGTCTAGAGCTTAAGATCAAGCTTGAGTTTAGAGTATAGAGCTTACGATCAAGCTTGAGTCTAGAGCTTAAGATCAAGCTTGAGTCTAGAGTCTAGAGCTTAAGATCAAGCTTGAGTCTAGAGTCTAGAGCTTAAGGTCAAGCTTGAGTCTAGAGTCTAGAGCTCAAGATCAAGCTTGAGCCTAGAGCTTAAGATCAAGCTTGAGTCTAGAGTCTAGAGCTCAAGATCAAGCTTGAGTCTAGATCTTAAGATCAAGCTTGAGCGCCCTAGGAGAGGGACGGGCTCCACCAAGCTTTCCTGGAGGAGGAGGAGGAGGAGGAGGAGGAGGAGGAGGAGGAGGAAGAGGAGGAGGAGGGAAGGAGAAGGAGGAGGAGGAGGAGGAGGGGGAGGAGGAGGAGGAGGGGGAGGAGGAGGAGGAGGGGGAGGAGGAGGAGGAGGAGGGGGAGGAGGAGGAGGAGGAGGAGGAGGGGGAGGAGGAGGGGGAGGAGGAGGAGGAGGAGGAGGAGGAGGAGGGGAGGAGAGGAGGAGGAGGGGGAGAGGAAGGGGGAGGAGGGGGGAGGATAGGAGGGGAAGAAGAGAGGGGAGAGGAGGAGGGGAGGAGGGGAGGGGATAGGGAGGGGGGGGGAGGGAGGAGGAGAGGAGGGGGAAAGGAGGAAGGAGGGGAGGAGGAGGGGGGAGGGGGAGGGAGGAGGAGGGGGAGGGGGAGGAGGAAGAGGAGGGGGAGGGAGGAGGAGGAAGAGGGTTGTAGACAAGGAGGCCCGCAAGGTCACAACCCCAAAAGGGGGGGTGGGGGGGTGGGGGGGGGGGGGTTTGGGGGGGGGGGGTTGGTCACGCCTGCCCGGCCCCCGGGGGCACCCGGGGGGGCCCCAGGGGGCCGGTTTTCATCCCTGGGGGCTTCCAAGGGCGGTGGGGGGGGGGGGGGGGGGGGGGGGGGGGGGGGGGGGGGGGGGGGGGGGGAGGGAGGGGAGAGGGGGAGGGGGAGAGGGGGAAAAAAAGGGGGGGGGAGGAAAGGGGAGGGGGGGGAAAGGGAAAGGAGGGGGGGGGGGGAGGGGAGGGGGGCGGATGGTGGGGGGGGGATTGGGGGGGATTGGGGGGAGGGAGGGCCCGGGGGGTGGGGGGGGGGGGGTTTGGGCCCCAAAGTGGGATACACGGGGGGGGGGGGGGGGGGGGGGGGAGAGAGAGAGAGAGGAGAGAGAGAGAGAGAGAGAGAGAGAGAGGAGAGGTTTCCCCAAAATTAGATTGGTGGGAAATTTCGGATGGGTTAAAGGGCCCCCCCCTCCCCCCCCCGGGCCCAGTGACCAAAATCCCCCACCCCCCCCACACCAATCATTAAAAAAAACACACCACACCCCACACACACAAAACAACATAAAAAAAAAAAACCCATTTAATAATCACGTGGTCACAAAATTTAAACCCCCCCTTTACCCCCAAATTTTTCTCCTTTTCCCTTTTTAACCCTTTCTGCCCCTTTTACCCCTTTTTCCCCCCATTTACCCCTCCCAAAAATTTTTCCCCTCCCTTTCCCCCTTTATTCTCAAACCCCCCAATTTTTACTCCCTTTTTTCCCAAAATTTACTCTCCCAATTATTCTCCCATTTACTCTCTCCCAATTATTCTCCCATTTTCCCCTCCCCTTTTTTTCCCCAAAATTACTCTTGCAAATTTCTCTCTCCCATTTACCCCTCCCCCGTTCTCTCCCATTTACTCTCTCCCAATTACTTCTCCAATTACTCTCCCCAAATTTTTTTCTCCCTTTACTCTCCCATTATTCCCATTTAAATCTCTTCCCAATTATCTCCCCAAAATTCCCCCCATTTAAATCTCCCAATTATTTCCCAATTACCCCTCCCAATTTTTTAACTCTCCCAATTACTCTCTCCAATTACCCCCCATTTCCCCTTTTTACTCCCCCCAATTATTCTCCCATTACTCTCCTTTTTTCCCCAATTTTCCCAATTACTCTCTCCAAATTAATTTTTCTCCCATTTTAAACTCTTCCAATTATCTCCCCCTTTACTCTCTCCCAATTCTCTCTCCAATTAATTCTCCCATTAAATCACCCCTTATTTTCCCATTACCTCTCCCAATTACTCTCTCCAATTACCCCTTATTTTCCCCAAATTTTTCTCCCATTTTCTCCCCCCTTCTCCCCTAAATTTTACCTCTTCCAAATTTTTACTCTACCCCCAAATTTTTTCCCCCCAATTACTTCCCATTTTTTCTCCCATTTACTCTTCCCCCCAAATTTTTCTCCCAATTATTCTCCATTTTCCTCTCCCCTTTCCCCAATTTTTCTCCCCTTTCCCCTCTCCAATTATTTCCCATTCATCTCCCCCCAATTACTCTCTTTTCCCAATTACTCTCCCATTTTCCCCCCCATTTACTCTCTCCCAATTACTCTCTCCCAGTTACTCTCCCAATTACACCCCTGGGCGTGGGCGTAGAGGGGCGGCTCAGGTTAAGTGGGCGGCAGGGCGCGGGCGGTGAAGTGGGTGGTGAAGTGGGCGGCGCGCCCTGGTTTATAAGGTGTGGGTAAGTGGGGGAAGTGGCAGGTAGATAAGTAGGTAAGTAGGTATTTAAGTAGGTAGATAGGTAGATAGATAGATAGATAGGTAGATAGATAGGCAGGTAGATACGTAGGTAAGCATAAACAAAAAAGTTTCGAGGCATGTTCTAACCCGCAGCTCAGGGGGGAAGAAACGATGCATTTCCCCCCCCTCTTCAATCACCCTCCCCCCTGATCAACTCACCTGTTCGGGGCGGGTGGTCTGCACCCCCCCCCTACTGTAACAGACCACCCCCCCCTTCATCGGACCACAGGGGGAGGGGGTATGAAGCAGTATTACCCCCCCCTCAACTTCTCCTCCCCCCCCGATCAAAATCCCTGTTTTGGGGGGGTGGTCCCGCAAACCCCCCCCCCTACTGTAACAGACCAAAAAACCCCCCCCCCCTTAAAAATCGGCCCCAGGGGAGAAGGGAGGGGGGGTGTATTAGAACACCGCCCCAGAAAAAACCCCCCTACATAAAAAATAGTACTTACCCCTTTGGTCCCCCCCCCTTAAACACCCCTGAAGTCACACCCCCCGGGGGGGGGAATGGGGATGGGGGGGAAAAGGGCATCACACACACACACACCACACACAAAAACAAAACAAAACACACACCAAAAACCCCAGACCACACAGAAGGTCAGATGACCCCCCACCAATAAATCACCTAATACGAATTTCGTAGCCTTGGGAAGGGTGTGTGTGTTTTTTGTCTGTGTCTGTGTAAAGAGAAGAGAAAAAAAGAGAGAAAGAGAGAGAAGAGAAAAAACGCACGCAGCGGGCCCCACGAAATGAAATGTCATTTACCTTTTGGTTTTTTGTTTTTGAAAGGGGAAAAATAATTTTTTTTTGTCTTATTCACAGCCCACCCCCTGGGGGGGGGGGGGGGAGAAGCCCATCCCCCCTCCCCACCCCTCTAAACCGACGTAAGGTAAGGTAAGTGCCAACCCCACCGGGGTGGGGAAGGGTAGAAGACCCCTCCAAACCCAACGTAAGGTAGCGTAAAGGTAAGGTAAGGGCCACCCCCACTGGGGTAGGGAGGGTAGAAGCCCAACCCCAAACCACGTAAGGTAGACGAAGGTAAGGTGGGGGCCAGACCCCCAGCGTGGGTAGGGAGGTAGAAGACCCCTCCCAAACCACCCGAAAGGTAGACGTAGGAAGGTAAGGTCCCCAGCCCCCCAGCTGTGGGTAGGAGGGTAAAGACCACCTCCAAACCATCGAAAGGTAGACGTAAGGTAAGGTAAGTGCAACCCCCGGGGGTATAGGAAAACCCCCGAACCACGTAAACAAAAAAAAAAAAACCACCCCAGCACCACATCGGGGGGGGGGGGGGCGAGCGACGCAAGCCACACTGGTCGCGTCACTTCCCCCCCCTTCCCCCTTTTTCCCCCCTATTCCCCTCTCTCCCTCTCTTCTCTCTCCTCTCTTCTCTCTCCTCCTCCTCTCCCCCACTCTCCATTTTTCCTCTCTCCCCTCCCGCTTTAAAAACCATCCCGACAAATGCCCCCGAAAAACGGGAAAAAGGGAAAATTAAAACACTATTAAGGAAAAGGGGGAAGGGTTGTGGGGGGGGGGAGTGGGAGGGGGGGTTGGGGAAAAGGGGGGGGGGGGGAGCTGGTGCGCTCCCTTTTTTCTTTTCCCCCTGGCCCGGGCCGAACCACCTGTCGCCATCAGCCGACAGGTGGTTGAAACGAACGGACCACCTCCACCTCCCCCCCTCTCCCCTCCACCCCTCTCCCCTCCCTTGGGAAATACCGTAGCCAAAACGTCGGAATTTCCACTAAAATTTCCCCAGAAGTTTTCCCCCCCCCCCTCCCCACCTCCCCTTGATACACAAAATACAGCTGGTGTATACATGCCATACAACACGAGGGGAAGGGTCCCCCTCCCTCCCCCCCCTCACCTTCCCCTCCCTTTCCCCTCAACCAGGCCCTAAAGATCATGTTTCAAAGGGGGGGGGTCACTCCTTCAGTACTCTGGGATGTGATTACTCTAGGTTTAACTTTAGGATTATTTAAAAATTACTTTTGGATTACTTTTAGATTACTTTAGGATTACTTTAAGATTACTTTAGGATTACTTTAAGATTACTTTAGGATTACTTTAAGATTACTTTAGGATTACTTTAAGATTACTTTTGGATTACTTTAAGATTACTTTAGGATTACTTTACGATTACTTTTGGATTATTTTGGATTACTGTAAGATAAGGATTAAAGATTACTTTAGGATCACTTTAAGATTACTTTGGCAGAAACGTTTCACTGTACGTTTACAATGGGAGAAACGTTTACCCTTGTACGTCTACAATGGGAGAAACGTTTACCCTTGTACGTTTACAATGGGGAAAAACGTTTACTCCCCTGTACTTTTTACAATGGGGAGAAACTTTACTCCTTGTACGTTTTACAAATGAAACGTTTCGCCTGTACGTTTGCAATGAGAGAAACGTTTCCCTGAAGGTTTGCAATAGGAGAAACGTTTCCCTGTACGTTTACAATGGGAGAAACGTTTACCCTTGTACGTTTACAATGGGAGAAACGTTTACCCTTGTACGTTTACAATGGGAGAAACGTTTACCCTTGTACGTTTACAATGGGAGAAACGTTTGCCCTTATGTGATAGGAGTGTCTTGGTCACAATGTCAACAAGGTCATGAGGGACTGGACACAGATATGTTAAGGGAATCCAGATAAATTATAAGGTAATTCAAAAGATTTCGAAGGTAATTCAAAAGGAATTCTATGGGAATCCAAAAGAATCATAAGGTAATTCAAAAGAATCACAAGGTAATCCAAAAGAATCATAAGGTAATTCAAAAGAATCACAAGGTAATCCAAAAAAAATTCAAAAAAGGTAAATTCAAAAGAAAACAAAATTTTTTAATTTCCAAAAAGAATCATAAGTAATCCAAAGAAATATTCCCTCCCGACAGAGGGCCTTGGACAATCTTGCTATAAGTCTGTGTGTGTGTGTGTGGTGGGGTGTGTGGGGTGTGTGTGGTGTGGGTGTGTGTGTGTGTGTGTGTTGTGTGTGTTTTTAGGGTTGTGTGTGGGTGTGAGTGTGTGTGTGTGTGTGTGTTGGGGTTGTGTGTTTTTGTGTGTATGGGGTTGTGGGGTTTGTGGTGAGTATGTGTGTTGTGTGTGGTGTGTGTGTGTGTGTGTGTGTGGGGTTTGTGGTGTGTTGTGTGTGGTTGTGTGGTTGTGTGTGTGTGTTTGTGTGTGTGGGGTGTGTGGAGTGTGGTTTTTGTGTGTGTGTGTTGTGTTTGGGGAGTGTGTTGTTGGGTGTGTGTTTGTGTTGTGGTGTTTGAGGTGTGTGTGTGTGTGTGTGTGTGTGTGTGTGTGTGGGTGTGTGTGTGAGTAGTGGTGTGTGTGAGTGTGGTGGTGTGTGTGTGGTGTGTGTGGTGGTGTGGTGTGTGTGTGTTGTGAGTGTGTGTGTGTTTGTGTGTGTGAGTGTGTGTGTGTGTGTGTGTGAGTGTGTGTGTGTGTGAGTGTGTGTGTGTGTGTGTGTGTGTGTGTGTATGTGTGTGTGTGTGTGAGTGTGGTGTGTGTGTGTGTGAGTGTGTGTGTGTGTGGGTGTGTGTGTGTGTGTGTGTGTGTGTGTGTGTGACCAACCAAAAGCGTCTAACCACACGCTCAGACATTTGAGCTGGGGGAGGGGGAGGAGGGGGAAGGAGAGGGGATACGCTGGGGTGGGGAGGGGAGGAGGGGAGGGGGGAAGGGAAGGGGGAGGGGGTCGAAACATCTGCATCATCATCTTCAATTTCCTTCCCCTCTCCCCCAGACCAGTCCTTCCTGGGGAGGGGAAGAGAGGGGGACTGAGGAGGAGGAGGTGGTGGGGTGTCTGAGGGAGGGGGGGGTTCTTGATGAGGGGGATGGGTGGGGGGACAAGTCCTTCTTGGGGGAGGGGGGAAGAGAGGGGAACTGAGGAGGATGAAGAGGTGGGGGTGTCTGAGGGAGGGGGGGTTCTTGATGAGGGGGGGGTGGTGGGGGGGTGGTACACACATTTTGATCGCCTGTGAAGCAGGTGTTCCTACAGGTGTGTTTCTCCCCCCCCCTCTCTCTCACCCTCCATCCCCTCCCTCCTCCTCCTCCTCCTTGTCCCCCCCCCCTCACCCTCCATCCTCCTCCTTGTCCCCCCTCACCCTCCATCACCCCCCCTCCCCCTCCCCTTCTTCTCCCCCTCCTGGCCGACACCTGTCGCATCTGGGGGGAAGGTGTGTGTGTGTGTGTGTGTGTGTGGTGGCCATGAGGGAAGGGAGGGGAGGGGAGGGGAAGAAGGGGGGGTCACCAGTTGAACGCGCTGGGGAGGGTGGGGGTCACCAGTTGAACACGCTGGGGAAGGGGTGACACCAGTTGAACGCGCTGGGAAGTCACCAGTTGAACGCGCTGGGGAGGGTGGGGGGTCACTAGTTGAACGCGCTGGGGAGGGTGGGGGTCACCGGTTGAACGCGCTGGTGGAGGGTGGGGGTCACCAGTTGAACGCGCTGAGGTGGTGGGTGGGGTCACCAGTTAAACGCCTGGGGAGGGTGGGGGTCACCAGTTTGAACGCGCTGGGGAGGTGGGTCACCCAGTTGAACACGCTGGGAAGGGGTGACACCATTGAACGCGCTGGAGGGTGGGGTCACCAGTTTGAACGCGCTGGAGAGGGTGGGGGTCACCAGTTGAAACGCGCTGGGGGAGTGGGTGTCACCAGTTGAACGCGCTGGGGGAGGGTGGGGGTCACCAGTTGAACACGCTGGGGAGGGTGGGGGTCACCAGTTAAACGCGCTGAGGGGTGGGTTCACCCATTAAACGCGCTGGGGAGGGTGGGGGTCACCAGTTGAACGCGCTGGGGGAGGGTGGGGTCCACCAGTTGAACACGCTGGGAAGGTGTACACCAGTTGAACGCGCTGGGGAGGGTGGGGGTCACCAGTTGAACGCGCTGGAGAGGGTGGGGGTCACCAGTTGAACGCGCTGGGGGAGGGTGGGGGTCACCAGTTGAACGCGCTGGGGGAGGGTGGGGGTCACCAGTTGAACGCGCTGGGGGGAGGGTGGGGGTCACCAGTTGAACGCGCTGGGGAGGGTGGGGGTCACCAGTTGAACGCGCTGGGGGAGGGGGGGGGGTCACCAGTTGAACGCGCTGGGGGAGGGTGGGGGGTCACCAGTTGAATGCGCTGGGGGAGGGTGGGGGGTCACCAGTTGAACGCGCTGGGGAAGGGGTGGACACCAGTTGTCGCGCTGGGGGAGGGTGGGGGGTCACCAGTTGAACGCGCTTGGGGAGGGTGGGGGGGTCACCAGTTGAATGCACTGGGGGGGGGGAGGTGTCACCAGTTGAACGCGCTGGGGGGAGGGTGGGGGGTCACCAGTTGAACGCGCTGGAAGGGGGGGGGGTGTCACCAGTTGAACGCGCTCGGGGGAGGGTGGGGTCACCAGTTGAACGCGCTGGGGGTGGGTGGGTCACCAGTTGAACGCGCTGGGGAGGGTGGGGGTCACCAGTTGAACGCGCTGGGGGAGGGTGGGGGTCACCAGTTGAATGCACTGGGGGGGAGGTGTCACCAGTTGAACGCGCTCGGGGGAGGGTGGGGGTCACCAGTTGAACGCGCTGGGGGAGGGGGTGTCACCAGTTGAACGCGCTGAGGCGGTTGAGGGAGCGGGGGGGGGGGCATTCGACCTATAACACAGTTCCGGGTCACAATACTGAACTCAAACCTTATCTTTACTTCACTAAACCCAGGTTACATTACGTTCGTCTCCACCATTCTACTTCCAGGTTATATAAAGGTTTCTCTCTCTCCCTCACTGTATCCGGGTCACAGCACAGCATTCTATGCCTCACTGTATCCGGGTCACAGTACAGCATTCTATGCCTCACTGTATCCGGGTCACGGTACAGCATTCTATGCCTCACTGTATCCGGGTCACAGTACAGCATTCTATGCCTCACTGTATCCGGGTCACAAAAACAATACCCACCCCCCCACACAATACACACCCCCTCCTCTCCCCCCTCTCTCTCTCTCTCTCCCCCACACAATACACCCCCTCCCCCCCCTTCTCTCTCTCTCTCTCTCTCTCTCTCTCTCTCTCTCTCTCTCTCTCTCTCTCTCTCTCTCTCTCCCCCCCTTCACCTAGACCACAATACACCCCTTCCCCCTTCCCCCTTTCTACACACCTCGCTACCTCACCTCCCCACCTCACCCCCCCCTGCGCCCCAATCAGCCCCAGGTCAACTCAGGTACTTTCTAAACTACTCAGTGTGTGTGTGTGTGTGTGTGTGTGTGTGTGTGTGTGTGTGTGTGTGTGTGTGTGTGTGTGTTTCCAGCATAGACTTTCTCGCTGGAACTTCCCTGGAGAGTTCCAGGCCTGCTTGCCCCCCCCCCCTCAAAACCTGGAACTTCGTTTCCAGGCGATGGTAAACCATGGTTTTTCAAATGGCTTTTAAAATGGCTTTTTAAAAGGAAGACCACCTTTTTAAAAGGCCAACAAACATTGTGCAAAAAAAAACCGACCTTACTGATACAACAAGGTTTCTAAGGGTTTCTAGAGTTTAAAGTGGTGGTTTCTTAAGCGTGTGGTGTCTATAAGACCCCACTAGGGTCTTCAGTGGTCTTTCTTGGTCTCAAAATATGGTCTATTTTCTGGTATCTTCTGATACAACGGGTTTCTAACGGTTTCTAGAGTTTATTGGACGGTAAAGCGGTGGTTTCTTAAGTGTGTGGTCTCTATAAGACCCCCCTAAGGTCTTCAGTGGTCTTTCTTGGTCCTCATCCGACGTCTCAAAATACAATCTATTTTCTGGCATTTGCTGTTGGTCCGCCAATATGGTCTTCCTGTACTTTCTGGTCCTCCCTCCCCCCCCACCTCTCGTGCCTCAGGGGTCTTCAGTGGTGGTCCTCCTCCCCCCACCCAGTCATCCAACAGGGTCTTTGGTGGTCTCTTGTGACCTCGAATGGCTTATCTTCTCCATCATGTGGTCCGCGTGGTATGCCCTGGTCCGTATGACCTTGTATGGTCTTCCTATCTTACTCTCTGTGGTCCGTTGAGGTCCCCTTGTGGTCTGCTGTGGTTCCCTGTGGTCCCACGTGGTCTGCTGTGGTCCTACTTGTTCTAGTGTGGTCCCCTTGTGGTCTGCTATGGTCCCCTTGTGGTCTGCTGTGGTCCCTTGTGGTTTGCTGTGGTCCCCTGTGGTCCCTTGTGGTCTCCTGTGGTCCCTTGTGGTCTGTTGTGGTCCCCTGTGTCCCCTGTGGTCCCTTGTGGTCCCCTGTGGTCCCTTGTGGTCCCCTGTGGTCCATTGTGACCCGCTGTGGTTCCTTGTGGTCTGTTGTGGTCCCCTGTGGTCCCTTGTGGTCCCCTGTGGTCCCTTGTGGTCCCCTGTGGTCCGCGTGGTCCGGTATAGCGGAGGTCTGAGGGTCGGAGTCGAAGCAGCTGCCGACATTAGAGTGACGCTGAGTGTGACGGCGGCGTCACACTCAGCGTCGCACCTAGCGTCGCACCTAGCGTCACACCTAGCGTCGCACCTAGCGTCACACCTAGCGTCGCACCTAGCGTCACACCTAGCGTCGCACCTAGCGTCACACCTAGCGTCGCACCTAGCGTCACACCTAGCGTCGCACCTAGCGTCACACCTAGCGTCGCACCTAGCGTCGCACCTAGCGTCGCACCTAGCGTCACACCTAGCGTCACACCTAGCGTCGCACCTAGCGTCACACCTAGCGTCACACCTAGCGTCGCACCTAGCGTCACACCTAGCGTCGCACCTAGCGTCACACCTAGCGTCACACCTAGCGTCGCACCTAGCGTCGCACCTAGCGTCACACCTAGCGTCGCACCTAGCGTCACACCTAGCGTCACACCTAGCGTCGCACCTAGCGTCGCACCTAGCGTCACACCTAGCGTCGCACCTAGCGTCACACCTAGCGTCACACCCAGCGTCGCACCTAGCGTCACACCTAGCGTCACACCCAGCGTCGCACCTAGCGTCACACCTAGCGTCGCACCTAGCGTCGCACCTAGCGTCACACCTAGCGTCGCACCTAGCGTCACACCTAGCGTCGCACCTAGCGTCGCACCTAGCGTCACACCTAGCGTCGCACCTAGCGTCACACCCAGCGTCGCACCTAGCGTCACACCTAGCGTCACACCTAGCGTCGCACCTAGCGTCGCACCTAGCGTCACACCTAGCGTCGCACCTAGCGTCACACCTAGCGTCACACCTAGCGTCACACCCAGCGTCGCACCTAGCGTCACACCTAGCGTCACACCTAGCGTCACACCTAGCGTCACCTCGTGGTGGTGGTGGCCTTTTAACCCCCCATCTCCCTCCCTCCACCATCACCCCCCCTCCCTCCTTCCCTCCACCATCACACCACCTCCCTCCCTCCCTCCACCATCACCCTCCCTCCCTCCCTCCACCACTTGACCCCCACCTCGACATCGCTGGCGCCACATCCGGGTCTTCATTCAACCCCCCCTCCCCTCCCCCGGTCGAACCCACCCACCCACCCTCCCCTCCCCCTGCTGCTTCTCCTCCTCCCCCCCACACCCTCCCCTTCTCCCCCCACACCCTCCCTCCCCCTTCCCTTCTCCCCCCACACCCTCCCTCCCCCTCCCCTTCTCCCCCCACACCCTCCCTCCCCCTCCCCTTCTCCCCCCACACCCTCCCCCCTCCTCTTCTTTCACCTGATTTCACCCCCAGTTTTTACCCCTTCATTCCCCCAGACTCGACGAATGAAACGCATTTTCTCTCCACTTGACGTGGGTGGTGGGTTGGACAGCGGTTGGCGTGGGTGGTGGGTTGGACAGTGGTTGACGTGGGTGGTGGGTTGGACAGCGGTTGGCGTGGGTGGTGGGTTGGACAGTGGTTGACGTGGGTGGTGGGTTGGACAGCGGTTGGCGTGGGTGGTGGGTTGGACAGTGGTTGACGTGGGTGGTGGGTTGGACAGCGGTTGGCGTGGGTGGTGGGTTGGACAGTGGTTGACGTGGGTGGTGGGTTGGACAGCGGTTGGCGTGGGTGGTGGGTTGGACAGCGGTTGGCGTGGGTGGTGGGTCGGATTGTGGTTGGCGTGGGTGGTGGGTTGGATTGTGGTTGACGTGGGTGGTGGGTTGGAATGTGGTCGACGTGGGTGGTGGGTTGAACTGTGGTCGACGTGGGTGGTGGGTTAGACGGTGGTTGACGTGGGTGGTGGGTTTTGCAATCTCGTTTCTTGACGTGGGTGGTGGGTTGGACAGTGGTTGGCGTGGGTGGTGGGTTCGACAGTTAACGTGGGTGGTGGGTTGGACAGTGGTTGACGTGGGAGCTGGGTTCGACGGTGGTTGACGTGGCTGGTGGGTTCGACACCAGTTGACGTGGGTGCTGGGTTGCCCCACGTCAATTTCCAGGGGATGGGACTGGAGGCTCCAGCCAGTGGCCATAGAGAAGACCCCGTCTGGAAGACCCCCTCTGGAAGACCCCCTCTGGAAGCAAGAAAGGGGGTCTGGAGATGCACGTCTTTGTGGCTATGGAGACTAGTGCTCTGTGGGGATGGTCTTCGCCTCTCGTGAGGTCTTCGAGGAGAGGGGGTGGGGGGTGGTCTTCTAAAACCCATACAACCCCCCCCCTCTCTCTCTCAAAGCCCTGGTCTGCAGGGGTGGTCTTCTAACACCCACACACACCCCCTCTCTCTCTCTCTCTCTCTCTCTCTCTCAAAGCCCTGGTCTGCTGTGGTCTGCTACGGTCCCTTGTGGTCTGCTGTGGTCCTATGTGGTTCCCCTCCCTCCCACATACCAGAGACCTTTCTCCCCCTTCCCCCTTCCTTGGAACCCCCCCCTGACCCCCTCCCCCCACTACCATCATCATCTCCCTCCCCCCCCAACGTTCTCCCTCAGTGAGGGAGGGAGGGAGGGAGGGAGGGAGGGAAGGGGAGAGAGGGGAGGGAGGGGGGAGAGAAAAGCCGTGATGGTGGGGGGTTGGGGGGTTGGTGGGGTTGTTAAAGCGCGTCACGACACCACCAAGGCTTTGCTCCCCCCCCCCTCCACCCCTCCTCCTCCCCTCACCCCTCCACCTCACCCCTCCTCCTCCCCTCACCCCTCCACACCCCACCTCATATACTCAACAGTTACCAACCCCCCCCCTCCCTAAACACCTCTTCTTCTTCTTCTTCTTCCTCTTCTTCTTCCTCCTCCTCCTCCAGCCTCCAAAAATGAGGGCTGGCCAGTGAGAAGGGGGAGGTGGGGGGAGGGAGGGAGAGGGGGACGACCGACCCCCACCCCGGGGGGGGACGACCCCACCAACCCCCCAGGTCAAGCCTTGACGTGTCCGTGGTCGTCCTTGCTGGTCGTGACCTACCACCACCGCAACCCCTACCCCCCTCCTACCCCCCCTACCCTCCCTCCCCCACTACAACACCCCCTCCAACCCCTCCAACCCCCTCCCCCTCATCCCCGGGGGGGGGTTTAAACCCTCGGGGTTACGACCCACGACCCCCTCCCCCCCATTCCCTTTTCCCCCCCTGCTCCTCCTCCCCCCCCCACTCCTTTTGGGAGGGCGCCCTCCAAGGTAGGATCACCCTGATGGAGGCGTGGGCTCTGGCGTGCGTGCGTGCGTGCGTGCGTGTGTGTTGGTCGGTGGTGGTAGGGCCTGAGGCGCTCCCAGCGAGCGAGGGGCATCGGCGTTCGAGGCAAATGATGAAAGAAGTCTCGGATCATCGCCCGGCGTCACGAGAATTGGGAGGGGGTTTGGGAGGGGGTTTAGGAGGAGTTTGGAGGATTTGGAGGGGTTTGAAGGGTTTTGCAGGGGTTTGAAGGTTTTGAAGGGATTTGGAGGTGGTTTGGAGGTGTTTGGAGAGATTTGGAGGAGTTTAGAGAGGTTTGGAGGGGTTTGGAGGAGTTTAGAGCGGTCTGGGAGGGGTTTGGAGAGGTTTGGAAGGGTTTAGAGTGGTTTGGAGGAGTTGGGAGGGATTTGGAAGGGTTTGGAGAGGTTTGGAAGGGGTTTGGAGAGCTTTGAAGGGGCCTGGCGGGGTTTGTAGGGGTTTGGAGGAGGCCAGAGCCTTCGAGGCCGGCCTCTGAACCCACACGAGACCCGTCTCGTCGCCAGCGAGGCCACACTCTCTCTCGTCTCTGCCCCTCCAAGAGACCCCCATGCCACACCACTTCACCTCCAATGACTAATACCCACACAAGGTCATTAGCTGCTGCCCTCCAAATGGCCATTTAACCCCTCAATTACCAGAGGACCTGGGAGATAAGAGGCCAGACTGAATGAACCAGGGAGGCCCTAGCAGCTAGGGAGGCCCTAGGAGCTAGGATGGCCCTATGCCCTAGGGAGGCCCTAGGAGCTAGGGATGGCCCTATGTCCCCAGGGAGGCCCTAGGAGCTAGGGTGGTCCTATGTCCCCAGGGAAGGCCCTAGGAGCTAGGGAGGCCCTAGGAGCTAGGGATGGCCCTAGGCCCTAGGAGCTAGGGATGGCCCTATGCCCTAGGGAGGCCCTAGTGATGCTAGCTGCAGCCAGCAACAGCTGGCATGATCAACGACCAAGAATGCCAGTAGAGATAGATAGATAGATAGATAGATAGATAGATAGATAGATAGATAGATAGATAGAGAGAGAGAGAGAGAGAGAGAGAGAGAGAGAGAGAGAGAGAGAGAGAGAGAGAGAGAATATGACCCCCTCCTCCCTCCTCCACCACCACGAGGAACTCCAACCCTTTCTCCAACACTGGTGGTGATGGTGGTGGGGCCTGGCCCAGACACTCTCTCTCTCTCTCTCTCTCTCTCTCTCTCTCTCTCTCTCTCTCTCTCTCTCTCTCTCTCACCCCAGCCAACGGACGGGGTGGTTTAGACCGGTTCTCCTTCGTGGCTCTCTCTCTCCCCCCACACACCCCCACACACCACACACATCCCCCCACACACACCCCCACACCCCACACACACACCCCCACACACCCCCACACACACACCCCCACACCCCACACACACCCCACACACACCCCCCCACACCCCACACCCCACACACCCCCACACACACACCACACCCCACACACACCCCACACACACCCCCACACACACCCCCACACATTCCCCCCACACCCCCACACGTCTTCCTGAATTCTTCCACGTCTGCTGCTTTTCCCCCAAGTCAAGTATATATATATACCTTCCCCCTCTCTCTCTTTCCCCCCTTCCGTCCCCCTTTTTTTTTTGAGTAAAAGACTTCTCTCAAGGTGCTATAGGGGGAGAGACGCCCCGGGTGTGTGTAGGGGGAGAGAAAGATAAGGGTCCTTAACACACACCCCCCCCTCTAGCATTTAACTATCTCCCCTCCTGCCTTCCTTCCTTGCCCCCCCCTTTCCCCCCCAATGAGCATCCTTAACTACCCCCCCATCCCCATTTCCCCCCCTTAAACGACACCCATCACCCCTTCCCCCCCTTAGGAACAACCCCACCCCCCCAACCCCCCCTTTCCAAAAATCCCCCATACCTTACATTGGACAGGCCATGGGGAGGCAGCAACGCCGAGGGACCACGGTCCAATGATCGTATGCACCAATGACAAGATCAAATACACTGACTCACATTCCACATCACACCTCCACATGAGCATCTTCTATGCATTGCTACAATGCTATGAAACACGTCGTCCCAGCAACGCCGAGGGACCACGGTCCAATGATCGTATGCACCAAAGACAAGATCAAACACACTGACTCACATTCCACATCACCATCTTCTATACACTGCTATAATGTTATGAAACACATCGTCCCACCTTACCCCCCACCTGGACAGATGAAAGAAATCACTGCTTTCAACCCTTCTTTCATCCTTTTTCTTTCGAGCCATCACAAAAGTCCATTCTTTCACCCCTGGTCCATTCTTTCAACCCCTGAGTGGTTGGAAATCTCTAATGGCCTCATAGTGAAGTCTCGTTCCAATGTTTCTTCGACCATGGTGCTTAATGAGTGGGGCCCAAACCACTTCAGTGGCTTTCTAGTTCACTTATTTTCTAATACACCAAAACACAAGTGGCTTACGCCTATACAACCCACAATGCAGTAGTACAGCGATAGAGCAATTGAAAGCAGACAGAAATAGAGCAAATTGAAAGCAAACAGAAATAGAGCAATTGAAAGCAAAACACAAATGGAGCAATTGAAAGCAAACAGAAATAGAGCAAATTAAAAGCAATTTACCTGTAAATGGCCCAGACGTAAATCATTTACATCTAACTTCTAATCACACAACTATACATCAATATAAATAGTATAGGATAATAACTATATTATATTAATATATAAATCATTTGATAATTCAAACAAATTATATATATATATATATAATTTCAGACCCGAATATAATGGACACTGTAAACAGCTCTATAGTGAATGATATAGAGTTGTATAACTGTTTTTATAGTACATGTTACATTAACGGACCATTAACAGACCATCAACGGACCATTAACAGACTATTAATGAACCATTAACAGACCATCAACGGACCACTAACAGACCATCAACGGACCATTAATGAGCCATTAACAGACCATCAACGGACCGTTAACAGACCATAACGAACCATTAACAGACCATAACGAACCATTAACAGACCATAATGAACCATTAACGGACCATTAACAAACCATCAACGGGCCACTAACAGACCATCAACGAACCATTAACAGACCATTAACGGACCACTAACGAACCATTAACAGACCATAACATACCATTAAAGGACCATAACAGACCTTTAACGGATCATCAAACACCCCTAACACTCTAATTCCTGTCTTACGAGACAGAGGCGAGACAGAGACGAGACGAGATCTAGGGGGGGGAGGGAGGGTCTCTCTCTCTCTCTCTCTCTCTCTCTCTCTCTCTCTCTCTCTCTCTCCCACACGGCATTGTCAAACCCCGGAAGAGAGAGAAGCCGTGAGCAACTTGAGTATGATGTAGATGGCCGGCCCACACGGGGAAGGGTCTGTTAGGCTCATAGACAGAGGGTCTGTTAGGCCCATAAGGGAGGGTCTGTTAGGCCCATAGGGTGAGGGTCTGTTAGGCCTATAGGAGAAGGGTCTGTTAGGCCCATAAGGGATGGGTCTGTTAGGCCCATAGGGTGAGGGTCTGTTAGGCCCATAGGGGGAGGGTCTGTTAGGCCCATAGGGGGAGGGTCTGTTAGGCCCATAGGGGGAGGGTCTGTTAAGCCCATAGGGTGAGGGTCTGTTAGGCCCATAGGGTGAGGGTCTGTTAGGCCCATAGGGTGAGGGTCTGTTAGGCCCATAGGGGGAGGGTCTGTTAGGCCCATATGGGGAGGGTCTGTTAGGACCATAGGGTGAGGGTCTGTTGGGCCCATAGGAGAGGGTCTGTTAGGCCCATAGAGGAAGGGTCTGTTAGGCCCATAGGGGAAGGTCTGTTAGGCCCATAGGGTGAGGGTCTGTTAGGCCCATAGGAGAA
Organism: Panulirus ornatus; assembly: GCF_036320965.1. Classification (NCBI taxonomy): domain Eukaryota; kingdom Metazoa; phylum Arthropoda; class Malacostraca; order Decapoda; family Palinuridae; genus Panulirus; species Panulirus ornatus. The sequence continues at coordinate 42,769,707 of NC_092228.1, forward strand.
GGGGTCTCTCTAACCCACAGGGGAAGGGTCTGTCTGACCCACAGGGGAGGGGGTCTGTCTGACCCACAGGGAAGGGGGTCTGTCTGACCCACAGGGGAGGGGGGGTCTGTCTGATCCACAGGGGAGGGGGTCTGTCTGACCTATGGGAGAAGGGGTCTGTCTGACCCACAGGGGAGGGGGTCTGTCTGACCCACAGGGGAGGGGGTCTGTCTGACCCACAGGGGAGGGGGTCTGTCTGACCCACAGGGGAGGGGGTCTGTCTGACCCACAGGGGAGGGGGTCTGTCTGACCCACAGGGGAGGGGGTCTGTCTGACCCACAGGGGAGGGGGTCTGTCTGACCCACAGGGGAGGGGGTCTGTCTGACCCACAGGGGAGGGGGTCTGTCTGACCCACAGGGGAGGGGGTCTGTCTGACCCACAGGGGAGGGGGTCTGTCTGACCCACAGGGGAGGGGGTCTGTCTGACCCACAGGGGAGGGGGTCTGTCTGACCCACAGGGGAGGGGGTCTGTCTGACCCACAGGGGAGGGGGTCTGTCTGACCCACAGGGGAGGGGGTCTGTCTGACCCACAGGGGAGGGGGTCTGTCTGACCCACAGGGGAGGGGGTCTGTCTGACCCACAGGGGAGGGGGTCTGTCTGACCCACAGGGGAGGGGGTCTGTCTGACCCACAGGGGAGGGGGTCTGTCTGACCCACAGGGGAGGGGGTCTGTCTGACCCACAGGGGAGGGGGTCTGTCTGACCCACAGGGGAGGGGGTCTGTCTGACCCACAGGGGAGGGGGTCTGTCTGACCCACAGGGGAGGGGGTCTGTCTGACCCACAGGGGAGGGGGTCTGTCTGACCCACAGGGGAGGGGGTCTGTCTGACCCACAGGGGAGGGGGTCTGTCTGACCCACAGGGGAGGGGGTCTGTCTGACCCACAGGGGAGGGGGTCTGTCTGACCCACAGGGGAGGGGGTCTGTCTGACCCACAGGGGAGGGGGTCTGTCTGACCCACAGGGGAGGGGGTCTGTCTGACCCACAGGGGAGGGGGTCTGTCTGACCCACAGGGGAGGGGGTCTGTCTGACCCACAGGGGAGGGGGTCTGTCTGACCCACAGGGGAGGGGGTCTGTCTGACCCACAGGGGAGGGGGTCTGTCTGACCCACAGGGGAGGGGGTCTGTCTGACCCACAGGGGAGGGGGTCTGTCTGACCCACAGGGGAGGGGGTCTGTCTGACCCACAGGGGAGGGGGTCTGTCTGACCCACAGGGGAGGGGGTCTGTCTGACCCACAGGGGAGGGGGTCTGTCTGACCCACAGGGGAGGGGGTCTGTCTGACCCACAGGGGAGGGGGTCTGTCTGACCCACAGGGGAGGGGGTCTGTCTGACCCACAGGGGAGGGGGTCTGTCTGACCCACAGGGGAGGGGGTCTGTCTGACCCACAGGGGAGGGGGTCTGTCTGACCCACAGGGGAGGGGGTCTGTCTGACCCACAGGGGAGGGGGTCTGTCTGACCCACAGGGGAGGGGGTCTGTCTGACCCACAGGGGAGGGGGTCTGTCTGACCCACAGGGGAGGGGGTCTGTCTGACCCACAGGGGAGGGGGTCTGTCTGACCCACAGGGGAGGGGGTCTGTCTGACCCACAGGGGAGGGGGTCTGTCTGACCCACAGGGGAGGGGGTCTGTCTGACCCACAGGGGAGGGGGTCTGTCTGACCCACAGGGGAGGGGGTCTGTCTGACCCACAGGGGAGGGGGTCTGTCTGACCCACAGGGGAGGGGGTCTGTCTGACCCACAGGGGAGGGGGTCTGTCTGACCCACAGGGGAGGGGGTCTGTCTGACCCACAGGGGAGGGGGTCTGTCTGACCCACAGGGGAGGGGGTCTGTCTGACCCACAGGGGAGGGGGTCTGTCTGACCCACAGGGGAGGGGGTCTGTCTGACCCACAGGGGAGGGGGTCTGTCTGACCCACAGGGGAGGGGGTCTGTCTGACCCACAGGGGAGGGGGTCTGTCTGACCCACAGGGGAGGGGGTCTGTCTGACCCACAGGGGAGGGGGTCTGTCTGACCCACAGGGGAGGGGGTCTGTCTGACCCACAGGGGAGGGGGTCTGTCTGACCCACAGGGGAGGGGGTCTGTCTGACCCACAGGGGAGGGGGTCTGTCTGACCCACAGGGGAGGGGGTCTGTCTGACCCACAGGGGAGGGGGTCTGTCTGACCCACAGGGGAGGGGGTCTGTCTGACCCACAGGGGAGGGGGTCTGTCTGACCCACAGGGGAGGGGGTCTGTCTGACCCACAGGGGAGGGGGTCTGTCTGACCCACAGGGGAGGGGGTCTGTCTGACCCACAGGGGAGGGGGTCTGTCTGACCCACAGGGGAGGGGGTCTGTCTGACCCACAGGGGAGGGGGTCTGTCTGACCCACAGGGGAGGGGGTCTGTCTGACCCACAGGGGAGGGGGTCTGTCTGACCCACAGGGGAGGGGGTCTGTCTGACCCACAGGGGAGGGGGTCTGTCTGACCCACAGGGGAGGGGGTCTGTCTGACCCACAGGGGAGGGGGTCTGTCTGACCCACAGGGGAGGGGGTCTGTCTGACCCACAGGGGAGGGGGTCTGTCTGACCCACAGGGGAGGGGGTCTGTCTGACCCACAGGGGAGGGGGTCTGTCTGACCCACAGGGGAGGGGGTCTGTCTGACCCACAGGGGAGGGGGTCTGTCTGACCCACAGGGGAGGGGGTCTGTCTGACCCACAGGGGAGGGGGTCTGTCTGACCCACAGGGGAGGGGGTCTGTCTGACCCACAGGGGAGGGGGTCTGTCTGACCCACAGGGGAGGGGGTCTGTCTGACCCACAGGGGAGGGGGTCTGTCTGACCCACAGGGGAGGGGGTCTGTCTGACCCACAGGGGAGGGGGTCTGTCTGACCCACAGGGGAGGGGGTCTGTCTGACCCACAGGGGAGGGGGTCTGTCTGACCCACAGGGGAGGGGGTCTGTCTGACCCACAGGGGAGGGGGTCTGTCTGACCCACAGGGGAGGGGGTCTGTCTGACCCACAGGGGAGGGGGTCTGTCTGACCCACAGGGGAGGGGGTCTGTCTGACCCACAGGGGAGGGGGTCTGTCTGACCCACAGGGGAGGGGGTCTGTCTGACCCACAGGGGAGGGGGTCTGTCTGACCCACAAAAACAGGAAGAGAGAAAGAAGAAAAAACAAAGAAAAAAATGACCCACTGAGCGTTTATATTTTAGGGGGGGGGGGGGGGGGAGGGGGGGGGAAGGGGGGGCGGGGGGAAGGGAGGGGGGAGGGAAGGGAGGGGGAAGGAGAGGGGAGAAGAGAGAGAGAGAGAGAGAGAGAGAGAGAGAGGGGGGAAGGGGGGGGGGAGGGGAGAGGTGGGGAAGGGGGGGGGGAGGAGGGGAAGGGGTTGGGAGGGAGGGTGGGGGGGTGAGGGAGGGAGGTGAGGAAGGGAAGGGGAAGGGGAAGGGGGGGTAGGGGAAACTAGCTACATTCTGAAAAAAAAAACTTTTGGTCAAACCAGGTAAAAATTTCAGGGGGTGGGGATGGGGGGTCAGTCTTCCCCCCTCCCCCCTCCCTACACACACACACACACACACACACACACACACACAAGCGAGGGCGAAGGACTTTCGTGCTTCGCCTCCATAACGCTGGATGGGGGGGGGGGGGGAGGGGGATGATGATGATGGGGGAGGGGGGATGATGATGGGGGAGGGGGTTCCCCCCTCCCTCCCCTCCCCTCCCCTCCCTTAAACATAAGGGGGGGAGGGGAGGGGTAGGGGTATGGGGGTCGTCTTGCTCCTCCTCCCACCACCATCCCCCCCTTAAACATCCCCCTCTTCCCCCTCTTTCCCTTCTTCCCCCTCCCCTTCGGGAGGGGGAAGAAGGGGGGGGAGCGGCTCGGGTAAGCGGGGGGGAAGGGAGGGGGTAAACAGAAGAGAAGGGAAACGTGCTCTCTCTCTCTCTCTCTCTCTCTCTCTCTCTCTCTCTCTCTCTCTCTATCTCTATCTATCTATCTATCTATCTATCTATCTACACTCGAGGCTACACACACACACACACCTTTAACATTCCAGTAAACAACAAATGAGTTCCAATTTCATATCCCCCCCAAAAAAAAATGGGGTGTTGTTTACACTATACCTAAAGCCAACACCAGAACACACAGGATACACCTACACCCGCTACACTTCCGTTGACCGATAGACGATAGACATGTTGGGGGGTTTACCCTGTGTGTGTGTGTGTGTGTGTGTGTGTGTGTGTGTGTGTCTGTGTACGACAAGGGGTCGTGTGGTAAACCAGACATCCGGTAGATTTCAACACCTTTACGTCTACCTTACGATGGTTCGTGAGGTGGTCTTCTACTACCCTTACAGCTGGGGTCTGGCACTTTACCTTACCTTACGATGGTACGGCAGTCGGCCCACAGTCAACCCAGCTGTTCATCCACTCCTAAGGGTCGGTCCATCACACAGATACCTGGCCCAGGCTAGTATATATATATATATATATATATATATATATATATATATATATATATATATATATATATATATATATATATATATATATTCCTATGAGTCCACGGGGGGAAATGAAACACGAAAAGTTGCCAAGTGCACTTTCGTGTCATAATCACCTCATCAGGGGAGACACAAAAGAGAAATGGCGTCGTAGCTTCGTCTCTTCGATGTATATCAACTGACTGTTATATTTCTCTCTTGTGTCTCCCCTGATGATGATGTGATTATGACACGAAAGTGCACTTGGGAACTTTTCGTGTTTCATTTTCCCCCGTGGACTTATAGGAATATATATATATATATATATATATATATATATATATATATATATATATATATATATATATATATATATATATAAACAAAAACATGACATTCGATAAGGATAATAACATGCTTTTGTTGACTTTATGGTCTGGTCTCTAACCTAGGGACCCGTGCCGTGATCCCCCTAACTCCCATGGGGGTTTGGGGGTTGTGTAAGGGGGGAAAAAAGGGGGGATAGGGAGTGGGTATGAGGGGAAAGGAAGGGGGATGGAGGTGGTAGACAAATTAACAAAAACATCTACCGTTCCACACACACACACACACACACACACACACACACACACACACACACTACGACAAAAAATATATATAATGTCATTGTTTGGGGAGGTCTCTGGGGAGTGTATCTCCCTATACTCTGGGGGTAAGGCTGGGGGGGACCTTTTTCTCCCCAGAACCATGGGGTGTTTCGCCCCCATATGTTAGGGGGGGTGCTTCTACTCCCCCCCCCACCCCCATACGCTCTATGGCTTTACGTCCCTTTTACACTCTGGGGTGTGTCTCATACTTCAGGGGGGTGTCTACACACCCCCCCCTTACACTCTGGGGGTGTCTTCCCCTCCACAAAAAGCTGTTCCCTACACTCTGGGGGTGTGTCCCCTACACATGGACGTGTCCCCACACTCTGGGGGAGGGGTTCCCCTACACATGGACGTGTCCCCACACTCTGGGGGTGTGTCGCCTACACATGGACGTGTCCCCACACTCTGGGGGTGTGTCCCCTACACATGGACGTGTCCCCACACTCTGGGGGTGTGTCCCCTACACATGGACGTGTCCCCACACTCTGGGGGTGTGTCCCCTACACATGGACGTGTCCCCACACTCTGGGGGTGTGTCCCCTACACATGGACGTGTCCCTACACTCTGGGGGTGTGTCCCCTACACATGGACGTGTCCCCACACTCTGGGGAGGTGTCCCCTACACATGGAAGTGTCCCCACACTCTGGGGGTGTGTCCCCTACTTCTTGGACGTGTCCCCACACTCTGGGGGTGTGTCCCCTACACATGGACGTGTCCCCACACTCTGGGGGGTGTGTCCCCTACACATGGAAGTGTCCCCACACTCTGGGGATGTGTCCCCTACACATGGAAGTGTCCCCACACTCTGGGGGTGTGTCCCCTACACATGGACGTGTCCCCACACTCTGGGGGTGTGTCCCCTACACATGGACGTGTCCCCACACTCTGGGGGTGTGTCCCCTACACATGGACGTGTCCCTACACTCTGGGGGTGTGTCCCCTACACATGGACGTGTCCCCACACTCTGGGGGAGGGGTTCCCCTACACATGGAAGTGTCCCAGTGTCCCCACACTCTCTGGGGGGAATGATGTCCCCTACACACATAGAAGTACCCCTTACACATTTGGGTGTCTCATCTACACTCTGGGGGGGGTCCTACCCTTGGTAAGTACCGCCCCCTCAGTGTATATATGGAGTTCGTTTCCACCCCCTTAATCTCCGGGGTGTGTGTGTGTGTGTGTGTGGGTGTGTGTGTGTGTGTGGGTCTCCCTCACTCCCTCTGAAACTATCATTTGCACCGTCGATCTACCAATGATTGGGGCAATGTCCCCCACGGCTCCCTATTTACGTCCCCCTTTCCCACCCCATCCCAAGTTCCTAATGCACACCCTTTTGATGGAATGGAATATTTCGTGGTCATACGCACGCTAGCCACTCCCTTCCACCTTTCCCTTCCCTTCCATCTTATGGGCCTTCGAAAGCCACCCCCCTGGCGTGGCTGGATAAGCAGAGACTGGATGCCTTTCCACCCCCCTTCCTGCTCAAAAGGGTGGATCCAATCCGAGCCAAAGAGTTTTCAACCCCCTTTCCAGCAGCCAAAGAGTTTTCAACACCCTTTCCAGCAGCCAAAGAGTTTTCAACACCCTTTCCAGCAGCCAAAGAGTTTTCAACCCCCTTCCAGCAGCCAAAGAGTTTTCAACACCCTTCCAGCAGCCAAAGAGTTTTCAACACCCTTTCCAGCAGCCAAAGAGTTTTCAACACCCTTTCCAGCAGCCAAAGAGTTCTCAACCCCCTTCCAGCATCCAAAGAGTTTTCAACCCCATTTCCAGCAGCCAAAGAGTTTTCAACACCCTTTCCAGTAGCCAAAGAGTTTTCAACACCCTTTCCAGCAGCCAAAGAGTTTTCAACACCCTTTCCAGCAGCCAAAGAGTTTTCAACACCTTTCCAGCAGCCAAACGAAGCCTTCGACAAGGGCATCAAGGGATTCGAATTGGGGAATCTTCGAAAACCCCGATGGGTTTCAATCCCCTTATGAGTGTCACGACAGAAGATGGGTTGAAGGGGGGTCTGGAAACTCGCTCGCTTTCAGCAGAGATGAAGGGCCTCGGGGGGGTCTGGAAACTCGCTAGCTTTCCAGAGATGAAGGGGGTCGGTCATGGGGGGGCTGGCGCGCATGCGCGGGGGCCCGCTGCCCAGGATAAGATTCGCCGTGGACCCCCTCTTTCAGGTTTGGCCCCCGGTTAGGGGGGTCGATGTCTTAGCAAGCCGAGTTTACAGGGGGGCCCGAGGGCCCCCGCCTAAATTCGGTGGTGACTGCAGCTTTTCAGAGATAGGGGACTCGGGGCTGCGTCTGGAAACCTTTCCCCCGCGCTCCCCCCTTTTCCCTGAGCTCGAAAGTCTCGAGTGTTTTCGGGTTACTGTCGCAAAGGATCCTTTTTCAGGGGGGTTTATCAGCCCCTTCCCGGTTCTGGAAAACCATCCCCTCTTGCCCTTCTTGGAAACTCTTGCGATCGAAGCATGAGTGTTGTCCAAGCCCCAAAGGGGAAGGAATTCGCGTTGGGAAAAGGGGCCTCCGAATAGCTGTCATGGCTCCCTCCAGAGAAAAGGAATGAGATAGGGCGCGCGCGCTCAGGTGGGGATCGTGGGCTCCAGCTTTCAGGATAAAAGGGGATCCCGCCGGCGCGCTCTGGACACTCCGCTCGCTTCCAGAGATGAAGGGGACTCGGGGGTCTGGAAACTCGCTCGCTTTCCAGAGATGAAGGGGAATCAGGGGGTCTGGAAACTCGCTCGCCTTCCAGAGATGAAAGGGGTCTGGACTCAGGGGGTCTGAAATGCAAGCCTCCTTGGGAGCGAGAACAGCTGGTGATCATGGATAACGAAAGGGAGTTCAACGAAGCCAAAGAACTTTCTTCGGTCAGGTTCTGGAAATAGAGCGCACCAGACGTCCACGATCATGGCGAGTTCGAAGTCCAGTGCAGTTGTCTTCGAAGTCCAGCCCAATGCTTTCCAGACGTGCTGGAAGGCCAGCCCAATTGTCTCCAGACGTGCTGGAAAGGCAAGTCTTCTGCTTTCCAGACGACCTCAAAGCTTTCCAGACGACCTCAAAGCTTTCCAGACGACCTCAAAGCTTTCCAGCCGACCTCAAAGCTTTCCAGACGACCTCAAAGCTTTCCAGACGACCTCAAAGCTTTCCAGACGACCTCAAAGCTCTCCAGACGACCTCAAAGTTTTCCAGACGATCTCAAAGCTTTCCAGACGACCTCAAAGCTTTCTAGACGACCTCAAAGCTTTCCAGACGACCTCAAAGCTTTCCAGACGATCTCAAAGCTCTCCAAACGACCTCAAAGCTTTCCAGCCGACTTCAAAGCTTTCCAGACGACCCCAAAGCTTTCCAGACGACCTCAAAGCTTTCCAGACGACCTCAAAGCTTTCCAGACGACCTCAAAGCTTTCCAGACGACCTCAAAGCTTTCCAGACGACCTCAAAGCTTTCCAGACGACCTCAAAGCTTTCCAGACGACCTCAAAGCTTTCCAGACGACCTCAAAGCTTTCCAGACGACCTCAAAGCTTTCCAGACGACCTCAAAGCTTTCCAGACGACCTCAAAGCTTTCCAGACGACCTCAAAGCTTTCCAGACGACCTCAAAGCTTTCCAGACGACCTCAAAGCTTTCCAGACGACCTCAAAGCTTTCCAGACGACCTCAAAGCTTTCCAGACGACCTCAAAGCTTTCCAGACGACCTCAAAGCTTTCCAGACGACCTCAAAGCTTTCCAGACGACCTCAAAGCTTTCCAGACGACCTCAAAGCTTTCCAGACGACCTCAAAGCTTTCCAGACGACCTCAAAGCTTTCCAGACGACCTCAAAGCTTTCCAGACGATCTCAAAGCTTTTCAGACGACCTCAAAGCTTTCCAGACGACCTCAAAAGCTTTCCAGACGACCTCAAAGCTTTCCAGACGACCTCAAAGCTTTCCAGACGACCTCAAAGCTTTCCAGACGACCTCAAAAGCTTTCCAGACGATCTCAAAGCTTTCCAGACGACCTCAAAGCTTTCCAGACGACCTCAAAACTTTCCAGCCTAGCCACCTGCTTTCCAGGAACCTCTCCAGGCCACAGGCTTCCAGAGCCACGTCCAGCTCTTGCACACCACCTGGAGAAGACCTCACGCCCATTACCATCTCCGACGGGCCATACAGAGACCATACAGAGACCCTTCACACGGCCATAACTCGATGGGAAGGAGAGAGAGAGAGGGGGGGTTGATCGGGTCTTTCCTTCTGAAAGCAGAAGGATATGCAATGTTGAGGAAGGAAGGAAGGAAGGGAGGAAGGAAGGAAGGAAGGAAGGAAGGAAGGAAGGAAGGAAGGAAGAAGGAAGGAAGAAAGAAAGAAGGAAGGAAGGAAGAGGGAAGGAAGGAAGGAAGGAAGGAAGGAAGGAAGAAGGAAGGAAGAAAGAAGGAAGGAAGGAAGAAGGAAGGAAGAAAGAAGGAAGGAAGGAAGAAGGAAGGAGGGGAAGAAGGTAGGAGGATCACCCCACATGGGTTAGCGCCTAGAGGGAAGACGAAGATGAGTTATTGCTGGCGAGGGGCGAGGTGGTGAAGTGGTGGAAGAAGGAAGGAAGGAAGGAAGGAAGGAAGGGGATCAGGTTGGCGGCAAGTGGGAACCCAAGGTGGGATGGATTACAAAGGCGACCTTGAGGGAGGGGAAGGGGAGGGGAAGGGGGGAGGGAAGGGGAATTCTTCCCCATTGCGCCATTGGACCACATCCATCAATTGGTACCACAATGGACGGCTTCTCAGTACGCGATGAGACGTCTTAAAAGTCAACTTTCGTATCCTTAAGTTAACATCTTTCTCTATTTGACAGGTATCTTGCCTTACGTTTACCTTACGATGGTTTGGGAGGTCTTCTACTACCCTTACAGATGGGGTTTGGCACCTTACCTTACCTTACGTCTACCTTACGATGGTTTGGGAGGTCTTCTTCTACCCTCCCTACCCACAGCTGGGGTCTGGTACCTTACCTTACCTTACGTCTACCTTACGATGGTTTGGGAGGTCTTCTTCTACCCTCCCTACCCACAGCTGGGGTCTGGCACCACCCATCCATTCAAGACGTCGGTAACGCATCCCTCCCTTCTGCAGAAGCTCCACGAGATCCATCCTCCGGGTAAATTACCCCCATGGAACGCCTTGCCTCGCCTCCCAGCACCTCCATCAGTGCCAATTCCCAATCTCCTCACACTTCACCTCTCCTGATCTTGGTTGTAGCTTATATCACCTCTCTGTTTACCACGTAAAGCACTGTCTTCCCATTTCCAATCCTCACCATTCAAAAAAAGAAGAGAGAAAAAAAGAGACAATTTAACGCCACTAAACACAAATTTTCAGTCTGATTCACCATATATCTATATCTATATATATATATCTATATCTATCTATCTATCTATCTATCTATCTATATATATATATATATATATATATATATATATATATATATATATATATATATATATATATATATATATATATTCCTATGAGTCCACGGGGAAAATGAAACACGAAAAGTTCCCAAGTGCACTTTCGTGTAATAATCTTCGATGTATATCAAGTGACTGTTATACTTCTCTCTTGTGTCTCCCCTGATGATGATGTGATTATTACACGAAAGTGCACTTGGGAACTTGTCGTGTTTCATTTTCCCCCCCGTGGACTCATAGGAATATCTTGATCACGCGCAAAATTGTGATCCTTTCCAATATATATATATATATATATATATATATATATATATATATATATATATATATATATATATATATATATATCAAAGTGTGGGGTTCGAACCAGCGCCTCAGCCATGTGTCGTCCATTCACACACACACACACCATATGGCGCTGAATGACAACCCTGCAATCAACCAAAATAACATTCATTTTGTACCAACTGTATCGACCCCCCTTGAAAAAAAAAAGGTGGGGAGGGGGGCCCACTTGAGAGGGACGCTTTCAATAGGGGAGAAAGGGGAGGGAGAAAGGGGAGGGGGTGAATTAGCATATATATATATATATATATATATATATATATATATATATATATATATATATATATATATATATATATATACTCCTCCCCCCCTCCTCAATTCCTTATCTTCTTCCCCTCCCCCAACAACCAGCCACTGTATATACAACCAGCCACACTGTATATACAACCAGCCACTGTATATACACAACCAGCCACTGTATATACAACCAGCCACACTGTATATACAACCAGCCACTGTATATACACAACCAGCCACTGTATATACAACCAGCCACACTGTATATACACAACCAGCCACTGTATATACACAACCAGCCACTGTATATACACAACCAACCACTGTATATATACAACCAGCCACTGTATATACAACCAGCCACTGTATATACACAACCAGCCACTGTACATACAACCAGCCACTGTATATACAACCAGCCACTGTATATACATAACCAGCCACTGTGTATACACAACCAGTCACTGTATATACACAACCAGCCACTGTATATACACAACCAGCCACTGTATATACAACCCACCACTGTATATACACAACCAGCCACTGTATATACACAACCAGCCACTGTATATACAACCAACCACTGTATATACACAACCAGCCACTGTTATACACAACCAACCACTGTATATACACAACCAGCCACTGTATATATACAACCACCCACTGTATATACAACCAGCCACTGTATATACACAACCAGCCACTGTATATATACAACCAGCCACTGTATATACAACCAGCCACTGTATATACAACCAACCACTGTATATACAACCAGCCACTGTATATACAACCAGCCACTGTATATACAACCAGCCACTGTATATACAACCAACCACTCTGTATATACAACCAGCCACTGTATATACAACCAGCCACTATATAAAACCAGCCACTGTCTACAACCAGCCACTGTATATACACAACCAGCCACTGTATATACAACCAGCCACTGTATATACACAACCAGCCACTGTATATACACAACCAGCCACTGTATACACAACCAGCCACTGTATATACAACCAGCCACTATATAAAACCAGCCACTGTCTACAACCAGCCACTGTATATACACAACCAGCCACTGTATATACAACCAGCCACTGTATATACAACCATCCACTGTATATACACAACCAACCACTGTATATACAACCACCCACTGTATATATACAACCAGCCACTGTATATACACAACCACCCACTGTATATACAACCAACCACTGTATATACACAACCAGCCACTGTATATACAACCACCCACTGTATATATACACAACCAGCCACTGTATATACACAACCAGCCACTGTATATACAACCACGTACTCAGACCCGGTAAATGTGTTACGTACTTGGGTGGTGTTGTTACGTCGTCACAACCGCGAAGGATTGGGGCGTCACGTGACGACTGTGTTCCCAAACCCAAGCTGCGCCACATTCAGTAGCTGGTCATACCCTACTACATGCTTGTAATTACACATATAAACCAGGTTTACTGGTAAACCAATGATCAGTCTGGGTTTATAGGGATGATAGTGTGGTCTGGATGGTTTCTATAAACCCAATCACCTGGTTGTACTGGTTTAACAAGCAGGTAAGAGATCAATATATTGGTCTGGATGGTTTATATAAACCTAATCACCTGGTTGTCCTGGTTTAACGAGAAGGTAAGAGATCAATATATTGGTCTGGATGGTTTATATAAACCCAATCACCTGGTTGTTTGGGTTTAACAAGCAGGTAAGAAATCAATTTTTTGGTCTAGATGGTTTATATAAACCCAATCACCTGGTTGTTTGGGTTTAACAAGCAGGTAAGAGATCAATATATTGGTCTGGATGGTTTATATAAACCCAATCACCTGGTTGTTTGGGTTTAACAAGCAGGTAAGAAATCAATTTTTTGGTCTAGATGGTTTATATAAACCCAATCACCTGGTTGTTTGGGTTTAACAAGCAGGTAAGAGATCAATATATTGGTCTGGATGGTTTCTATAAACCCAATCACCTGGGTGTGCTGGTTTAACAAGCAGTTAAACCAGATATTGATCTGGATGGTTTATATAAACCCAATCCCCTGGTTGTACTGGTTTAACAAGCAGGTAAACGCATCAATATATTGGTCTGGATGGTTTAAATAAACCTACTCGTGTTGGGGTTTAACAAAACCATCAAACCATTACATTTCTTATTATCATATCGTAATGATTAACAGGATCGAGAATCCTTTAAATTTTCCCGCTGCTTTGGGTTTTGGGTTTGGTGTCGATCCCATATATCAAACTCGCCCCCAAATATTTGAGTTGGTTAGGTGTTCGACCCCCATAAATTCAGATCGTCCTTTTAAAACACCAAATATTCTGAGTTGGTTAAGGCCTCCGATCCCATATCTTCAGACTCGAACCCTCTTAAACACCATCTATTGTGGTTTTCAATTCCATATATTTGGTCTCGAGCTCGTACACCTATGTGGGTTCCATTTGTTTCCAATGCAAGGGACAATGCTTGGAGATTTTTATTTCCTGGGAAAAAATTTTCGAAAGGTACACTGTTGACGTAAAGGTGTTGGAACCTCTTACTGCTCTATTTTCCAAAGTCGTCCCCTTTTCCTGAAGGGGTACTTCAGTTTCGGGAAATCCTTTTAAGATTAGTTTCCAGGACTTTCTCCTTCAAAAGACAATTTCTTAGACCATTTTCTAATGTCATCCCCCAACCCCACTTTTAAGTACTTGAACCCACCCAGCGGTTGAAAGGGATCGGATCCTGGGAAAGGGATTGGATCCTGTACCCGATCGCACATACTCTATATTTTACGCTGTTCATATCATCTTTACAGAGTTATGGAATGGGATTCGTTGTCTTCGGTCTATGTGAGAGAGAGAGAGAGAGAGAGAGAGAGAGAGAGAGAGAGAGAGAGAGAGAGAGAGAGAGAGAGAGAGAGAGAGAGAGGCGGAACTGCTGAATGAGCAGGAGACTCGAGGAGTGGGGGGGGGGGGGGGAAGAAAAGTGCTATCTATCCGCTGAATCAGCTGTTGCGGATAAAACCTGCAGCATGAACAGCTGGACCCACAACATCAGCATGATGAACAGCTGGACCCACAACATCAACATGAACAGCTGGATCCACAACATCACCATGAACAGCTGGACCCACAACATCAACATGATGAACAGCTGGACCCACAACATCAACATGATGAACAGCTGGACCCACAACATCAACATGATGAACAGCTGGACCCACAACATCAACATGAACAGCTGGACCCACAACATCAGCATGATGAACAGCTGGACCCACAACATCAACATGATGAACAGCTGGACCCACAACATCAACATGAACAGCTGGACCCACAACATCAACATGAACAGCTGGATCCACATCAACATGAACAGCTGGATCCACAACATCAACATGAACAGCTGGACCCACAACATCAACATGAACAGCTGGACCCACAACATCAACATGAACAGCTGGATCCACAACATCACCATGAACAGCTGGACCCACAACATCAACATGATGAACAGCTGGACCCACAACATCAACATGATGAACAGCTGGACCCACAACATCAACATGATGAACAGCTGGACCCACAACATCAACATGATGAACAGCTGGACCCACAACATCAACATGATGAACAGCTGGACCCACAACATCAACATGATGAACAGCTGGACCCACAACATCAACATGAACAGCTGGATCCACAACATCAGCATGAACCGCTGGATGAACCACATCAACATGAACAGCTGGATCCACAACATCAACATGATGAACAGCTGGACCCACAACATCACCATGAACAGCTGGACCCACAACATCAACATGAACAGCTGGACCCACAACATCAGCATGATGAACAGCTGGACGCACAACATCAACATGATGAACAGCTGGACCCACAACATCAACATGAACAGCTGGACCCACAACATCAGCATGATGAACAGCTGGACCCACAACATCAACATGATGAACAGCTGGACCCACAACATCAGCATGATGAACAGCTGGACCCACAACATCATGAACAGCTGGACCCACAACATGATGAACAGCTGGACCCACAACATGATGAACAGCTGGACCCACAACATCAACATGATGAACAGCTGGACCCACAACATCAACATGATGAACAGCTGGACCCACAACATCAACATGAACAGCTGGACCCACAACATCAACATAATGAACAGCTGGACCCACAACATCAACATGAACAGCTGGACCCACAACATCAACATGAACAGCTGGACCCACAACATCAGCATGATGAACAGCTGGACCCACAACATCAACATGAACAGCTGGACCCACAACATCAACATGAACAGCTGGACCCACAACATCAACATGAACAGCTGGACCCACAACATCAACATGAACAGCTGGACCCACAACATCAGCATGATGAACAGCTGGACCCACAACATCAACATGAACAGCTGGACCCACAACATCAACATGAACAGCTGGACCCACAACATCAACATGAACAGCTGGACCCACAACATCAGCATGATGAACAGCTGGACCCACAACATCAACATGAACAGCTGGACCCACAACATCAACATGAACAGCTGGACCCACAACATCAGCATGATGAACAGCTGGACCCACAACATCAACATGAACAGCTGGACCGACCCACACAGGACGAACTTCATAAGTAATGAGAGAGAGAGAGAGAGAGAGAGAGAGAGAGAGAGAGAGAGAGAGAGAGAGAGAGAGAGAGAGAGAGAGAGGGGAAATCCCCCCTCTCTCTCTCTCTCCCCTTACCTGAAGAAAATGTACGTCATAATCAACCTTGTAGGGGGGAGAGGGAGAGGGGAGAAGGGGGGTGGGGGGGGGGGGTGGCGACGCGATGGTGCCAAATCTAACACCCACCACCACCCTCACCTCGAGGAGACGTGGCACCACCGCCTCGACAAAAATATCAACAACGTGGGAAGGTATAAAGGCGTAACCCGTCCCGCCACAGACATGTCTTGGGGCAAGTGTGAGACTCTCTCTCTCTCTCTCTCTCTCTCTCTCTCTCTCTCTCTCTCTCTAAGTACATCGTGTTAGAGATAAAAAAAAAGTTATCTCTTTTTTCTTCCTCTCTCTTTTATAAGTACTTAAGTGTGAGTACTGGAGTGAGAGAGAGAGAGAGAGAGAGAGAGAGAGAGAGAGAGAGAGAGAGAGAGAGAGAGAGAGAGAGAGAGAGAGAGAGAGAGAGAGAGAGAGTACAGCAACAACCCCCTCCACTTGACCTGACCTGACCCTTGACCTGACCCTTAAGTAGTGCGAGGTCAGAACAAGACCTGACCTGACCTGACCCTTGACCTGACCTGACCTGACCCCTAACTAGTAGCTTGTTAACTCTATGACCTCAGCCCCCCCCCGGGGGGGGGCATGGGGGTCAAACCTGGTCACGT
Source organism: Panulirus ornatus (assembly GCF_036320965.1). Classification (NCBI taxonomy): domain Eukaryota; kingdom Metazoa; phylum Arthropoda; class Malacostraca; order Decapoda; family Palinuridae; genus Panulirus; species Panulirus ornatus. The sequence continues at coordinate 42,786,298 of NC_092228.1, forward strand.
GGACGGCTTAGGTCACCTCCAGTGACCTCCAGTGACCTCCTATCTTATCTACATGCCTTCAGGGGCTCGTCTCTAACCCCTCGACCTGTTTCTCTGATCAATCGACCAGTTTTACGGTGACCCATTTCACACGATGTGGATGCCCACTTTTCCACTTACTTTTCCACCTACTTTTCCACTTACTTTTCCACTTACATTTAAAGATTCCAGTTTTCCAAAATTTTCGCCACACCCCCCCCCCAAAAAAATGAATTTATACACCCCCTAAAAGTAATCCAAATTACCCTCAACTTTCAAAAGTAACTTCCACACCCCCTAAAAGTAATCCAAATTACCCTCAACTTTCAAAAGTAACTTCCACACCCCCTAAAAGTAATCCAAATTACCTCCAACTTTCAAAAGTAACTTCCACACCCCCTAAAAGTAATCCAAATTACCCTCAACTTTCAAAAGTAACTTCCACACCCCCTAAAAGTAATCCAAATTACCTCCAACTTTCAAAAGTAACTTCCACACCCCCTAAAAGTAATCCAAATTACCTCCAACTTTCAAAAGTAACTTCCACACCCCCTAAAAGTAATCCAAATTACCCTCAACTTTCAAAAGTAACTTCCACACCCCCCAAAAGTAATCCAAATTACCCTCAACTTTCAAAAGTAACTTCCACACCCCCTAAAAGTAATCCAAATTACCTCCAACTTTCAAAAGTAACTTACAATTGTCCCAAATCATCAATATTACTTTAGAACGCAATCTTACTTTAGAACGCGATATTACTTTAGAACGCGATATTACTTTAGAACGCGATATTACTTTAGAACGATATTACTTTAGAACGCAATATTACTTTAGAACGCAATATTACTTTAGAACGCGATATTACTTTAGAACGCAATATTACTTTAGAACGCAATATTACATTAGAACGCCATATTACTTTAGAACGCCATATTACTTTAGAACGCCATATTACTTTAGAACGCAATATTACTTTAGAACGGAAAAAGGGATTTCCAGTCTGGGAAACGGGATTTCCAGACTGGGAAAGGGATTTCCAGACCGGAAAAAGGGATTTCCAGACTGGGAAAGGGATTTCCAGAATGGGAAAAGGGATTTCCAGACTGGGAAAAGGGTTTTCCAAACTGGGAAAAGGGATTTCCAGTCTGGAAAAAGGGATTTCCAGACTGGAAAAAAGGATTTCCAGTCTGGGAAAAGGGATTTCCAGACTGGAAAAGGGATTTCCAGACTGGGAAAAGGGATTTTCAGTCTGGGAAAGGGATTTCCAGAATGGGAAAAGGGATTTCCAGACTGGGAAAAGGGATTTTCAGTCTGGGAAAAGGGATTTCCAGTCTGTTTTCCAGCGTCTGGGTCATCTACAACTCCAGGGCATGACCTGGAATGTCCACCCCCCACCCCCCCTTTTACCAGGCCCTTTGGCAACACCAGGGCTGCGCTACATCCAGCAGCAGGGAAAGGGAGACCACCTCAGCACACTCTGTGGAGTTTTTCAATGAAACTGTCCTTTCCAGTGAGACACACACACACACACACACAGAGCGAGTTCCTGCGCTCCTTCCAGTAGCAGGGGAAGACAGACAAGACCTTTTCCCAGACAGAGAGACATAGCGAGTTCACTCTGGTGCCTTAAACCTCCAGCAGGTGGAGTCCGGTAACACCCACCATTTCATGAGACACGACGGACCCCCCTCCCCCTCAAAAGGCCTTGTTTTCGAAGACCATCCATCGTCTTGAGCCCCTCGCCCGCCCCCTCCCCTCCCTCATGAGCTGGTGGAGAGGGGGAGGGGGAGAGAAAGGGGAGGTGAGAGGGGAGGGAGGGGAAAAGGAGAGAGGGGTGGGGAGGTCGGAGGGGCGTGGAGGGGGGCTGGTGGAGAGAGGGAGGGGGAGAGAAAGGGAGGTTGAGATGGGAGGGGTGAAATGGGATAGAGAGGGGTTAGGAAGGTCGGAGAGGTCTGTGGGTCGTCTCTAAATTTAATATTTTTAATATGTAGAGCTCTTTATAGGGGGCGCTCCACCTCCCCCGTCCGGTCCACCACCCCCCCCTGACACCTGGCCGGCCTTTTGTTCCTTCCGCTCCCCCTCTCTGGCCCCTCTACTTCTGGTGTGCTGCTGCGTCCGCTCCCCTGTTTGCCTCGTCTGGTGGAGAGAGGGGGGGGAGGGAGAAGAAGGGGAGGTGAGAGGGGGTGGGGGGAAAGGAGAGAGGGGGGGGGTTTGGGGAGGGGCGTGGAGGGGGGTTCGACCCTCCTCTTCGAAGACCTCACATTTGTGCCATCAAAAAACCCCCCCTTCCCTCCCCTTCCACCTTCCCCCCCCTTTACCCCTTTACCTCCCCGTAGCGTCATAAGTCTCATATACCCTACCAGGGGGCGGAGGGGAGGGGGATGGGGAGGGGGATGGGGAGGGGATGGGGAGGGGGAGGGGGAGGGGGTGGGGAGGGGATGGGGTGCTAACCACACACCCACAGAGAGGGCGCGGGGCTTGTGAGGTCCAGGGAAAACGTGTTGAGATTATATATATATATATATATATATATATATATATATATATATATATATATAATGGCACCCCTCCCCTCGAGAGCGAGGGGAGGGGAAGGTGGGGGGTTCCACTTCATGTGTGGCGGGGTGGCGACGGAAATGGATGAAGGCAGCATATACGATCATGTACATATGTATATGTTTGTGTATGTATATGTACGTATACGATGCAATGTATAGGTATGTATATGTGTTGTGTGTGTGGACGTGTGTATGTATATACATGTGTATGTGGGGTGGGTTGGGCGCCATTTCTTTCGTCTGTTTCGTTGCGCTACCTCGCTCACGCGGGAGACAGCGGAAACAAGACTTATAAGTGGACTTATAATGTCTTAAGTAACGAATGGAAATCAAAAGTAAGGTCTGTGTGTGTGTGTTGTGTGTGTGTGTTGTGTGTAAGGGGGGTGGGGGGGGGTTTGGCCAACATGGCGGCCAAGGTCACCAAATTGCTCTTGGTAAAATTGGACGCCGGAAATACCGTAGGAGGTGGGCCCCCCTCCCCCCTTCCCCTCCCCCCCAACCTGAGGTGGTTACGGGGGGGGGAAGGGAAGGGAGGGAGGGGGGAGAGAAGGCTAAGAAACAGGTGTGGGGGGAGGGTTGAAGGAGGGGGGGAAGGCTAAGAGAAAAGGTGGGGGGAGGGTTGAAGGAGGGGGGGAGTAAGGCTAGAAACAGGTGGGGGAGGGTTTGAAGGAAGGGGGGGAGGAAGGGACTAAGAAACAGGTGGGGGGGAGGGTTGAAGGGAGTGGGGGGAGAGGCTAAGAAAAGTTGGGGGGGTTGAAGGAGGGGGGAAGGCTAAGAAACAGGTGGGGTGGATGGGTGAAGGGGGGGAGAAAGGTAGACAGGTGGGGGGGGTTTAGGGAGGGTTGTAGATGGCGGGGGGAAGGGAGAAGGTGGGGGAGGAGGAAAGAAAATGGGGGGTGGGAGAAGGGAAAGGTTTGTGGGTGACGGGTTGAAGGAGGGGGGGAGAATAAGAAAAACAGGTGGTGGGGAGAGTGAAGGAGGGGGGAGAAGGTAAGAAGATGATAGAAGAGTGGGAGATTGAAGGGGGGGGAGAAGGCTAAGAAAAACAAGTGGGGAGAGGGGGTTGAAAGGGTGGGAGATAGACTAAGAAACAGGATGTGGGGGAGGGAAGGAGGGGGGAGATAGGGTAAAAACAGGTGAGGCGGGGAGAGGATAGAAGCGAGGGGGGAGAAGAAAGCACATAAGAAGACAGGTGGGGGAGGAGTTTTTGAAGGGGGGAGAGAAAACAGGGGGGGGGGGAAGCAGGGCGAGAATGAAAGGTTTGGTGGTGGGGGGGAGAAGAGATGGGGGGGTATGATGATGATATACGTAGACGGGGGGGGGGGGAGGGGGGAAGAGAAAGAAAATGGGAGGTGGGGAGGAAGGTGTTGGGTCACACGGGACGATGACGGTGTGGAAGTGACGGACAGACAGACAGATCACGGACATTAACAGATATGACAGAAGATAGACAGACAGTGATAGACAGACACTAAACAGATGCAGAAGAAGATAGACAGGGAAAAACACAGATAGACAGAAGACAGACAGAACAGAGGATAGACAGGACAGATAGATAGAAGACGACGTAGGATAGAAAGACAGACAGAGACATAGATAAATAGACACATATAGATAGACAGACACAAAGACAGGCTATGTAAGAAGGTATTAATGAAATACATATTCGAAAAAATTATATATATATATATATATATATATATATATATTTAATATATATATATTATATTATAATATATATTCCTTTACATTCTTCTTCAATGCAATGGTTCGAAAACCCCGGGATGTGGAGGACCACGAAGGCTTGTGGTCCGCGCTCCCCCCCCCCCACAAGGCCATTGGTTGGAGGAAACCACTTAAAGACCCCCCTCCCCCCACCCCCTCTCCCCTCCCCCCCCACGGTAGCTTAAGGTGACCTTATAGTCCAAGATGGTGGGAAATATCCGGGTCGCGTAGTAGAGTTATGGATGGTCCTTGGTATATCCGGGTCGTGTAGTAGAGTTATGGATGGTCCTGGGAAATATCCGGGTTGTGTAGTAGAGTTATGGATGGTTCTGGGTAAATATCCGGGTCGTGTAGTAGAGTTATGGATGGTCCTGGGTATATATCCGGGTTGTGTAGTAGAGGAATGGATCTTCCTGGGTATATATCCGGGTTGTGTAGTAGAGTTATGGATGGTCCTGGGTATATATCCGAGTTGTATTGTAGAGTTATGGATGGTAATGGGTATATATCCGGGTTGTGTAGTAGAGTTATGGATGGTTCTGGGTAAATATCCGGGTTGTGTAGTAGAGTTATGGATGGCCCTGGGTATATATCCGGGTTGTGTAGTAGAGGAATGGATGGTGTGTGTGTGTATGTGAGGTGCCAGACCCCCAGCTGGGTGGACCGACGTCCGCAACTAGGATTCGAACCCATACAAAACTCGACCCTGGGCGGCGACCCCCCCGTGAACGAGGGGGGGGGAGGGGGAAGGGGGAGGGGGGCTCATTTCCTGCATACATATATATATATATATATATATACCCCCCTCCTCCCCCCCTCCCCCTTCCCCGGCAGACAGTGTGTGTGTGTGTGTGTGTGTGTGTGTGTGTGTGTGTGTGTGTGTATGTGTGTGTGTGTGTGTGTGTGTGTGTGTATGTGTGTGTGTGTGTGTGTGTGTGTGTGTGTGTGTGTGTGTGCGTCAATAAATGAATAAAAAAATAAATAAATAAATAAATAAAAGAGTTGGTTTATTGAGTTCTACAGCGGCCATTTGGACTGGAAATACAACAGGCGAATTATTACAGAGAGAGAGAGAGAGAGAGAGAGAGAGAGAGAGAGAGAGAGAGAGAGAGGAGAGAGAGAGAGAGAGAGAGAGAGAGAGAGGGAGAGAGAGAGAGAGAGAGAGAGAGAGAGAGAGAGAGAGAGAGAGAGAGAGAGAGAGAGAGAGAGGGAGAGAGAGAGAGAGAGAGAGAGAGAGAGAGAGAGAGAGAGAGAGAGAGAGAGAGAGAGAGAGAGAGAGAGAGAGGAGCAGCAGTAGGAGGAGGCCAGTCGAAGGATGAGAGACAGAGAGGGAGAGAGAGAGTGAGTGAGTGAGTGTCGCCAAGCACCTCTCTCTCTCTCTCTCTCTCTCTCTCTCTCTCTCTCTCTCTCTCTCTCCTTTCTCTTTTCTCTTCCCCAGCGCCTCCCCCCCACGGGCCGCCATGCGTCCCACGCTTTCACCAGGGAAAGTGAACACAGGCGGGCGGGGGCAGGCGCGGGGGCGCGGGCGGGGGGGTTCTAAGGGGCCGGTGGAGAGAGAGAGAGAGAGAGAGAGAGAGAGAGAGAGAGAGAGAGAGAGAACCCCCACACACCCCACACCCCACCCCCAAACCTGGACTCTAGCTATAAACCCCAAAATTCAAAAAGGAAAAGACAAATTAGCTCCAAACAAGAAAACAAACAAACAAACAAACAAAACTGGCATTATTACATCATCACAATATTTGCATGTTGATATGCAAATGAACTGAGTAACCTCATTACACGTGGGCCAACCAAGTTTCTATCCACTGCTTCATCACACACAATGTGATTCCATGGGCGACTGGGAAGCCAAAATAGGACGGTGGCTTTACCTGGAGAGAATGCCAAAAAGACGTGTGGCCTTTGCACCTGAACCACGCTCCGTTCTCACGTCCGACTCGCACGCACACCCAGCCACACACACACAACCACAACCCTTAACATCCATACACGATGGCGGTAAAGACTAAAGATGAGAAAAACAATATATAAAACAAAAATCGTATCATTGGACTTTAAACCAAAACTCACATCTCTCATGGAGATACATTTCGAGCACTTAGCTCCCTGGGAAATTCAAGAGACGAAGGAACGATACACATTTCAAGACGCAAACAAACATCGCATCATTGGACTTTAAACCACAACTCATATCCAAATTCTCTCAAGGAGATACATTTCGAGCACTTAGCTCCCTGGGAAATTCAAGAGACGAAGGAGCGATACACGTTTTTCAAGACGCCCACCGTACCCAAAGAACCCCAGAGCTTTCAATTCCTTTGTGGAAAAATCCATCCCTCCCCCATTATCACCCCACAACACCTCCTCCCCCACAAAAAATATAAAAAGGTGTCAAACGAAGTCTGGGTGTGACCTTGCTTCCTCCTCCTGCTGCTCCACCACGAAGGAAGGAAGGAGAGAGAGAGAGAGAGAGAGAGAGAGAGAGAGAGAGAGAGAGAGAGAGAGAGAGAGAGAGAGAGAGAGGGAGAGAGAGAGAGAGAGAGAGAGAGAGAGAGAGAGAGACTGCATTCTCAAGGCATGTTGACAGGCTGGGTTCTAAGAGCAGACAAAACAAGAGATAGGGAAAATCCTATGGTTGAAATGCCATTCCAAAGTCATTCCCTTTTCTTTTTTCCCCTCTTTGACTGGAAAGCCATTTATGGAATACTTCTTTGAGCTCTTTTCCTTAGACTGGAAAGCCACACACACACACACACACACACACACACACTCCCAAAACATTCTTGGAAACTTGAAGAGTCTTGTACACCCACCTTCCTCCACCTTCTCGGGGTGGAAGGCTCAGGGCCAACCTCATAACTTAAACCCCCCTCCACACCTCCACCCCCACCCCACACACCTCACCTCCACCACACCCCACACACCTCACCTCCACCCCACACACCTCACCTCCACCCCACCCCACACACCTCACCTCCACCCCACCCCACACACCTCACCTCCACCCCACCCCACACACCTCACCTCCACCCCACCCCACACACCTCACCTCCACCCCACCCCACACACCTCACCTCCACCCTACACACCTCACCTCCACCCCACCCCACACACCTCACCTCCACCCCACCCCACACACCTCACCTCCACCCCACCCCACACACCTCACCTCCACCCTACACACCTCACCTCCACCCCACCCCACACACCTCACCCCCACCCCACACACCTCACCTCCATCCCCCACCCCACACACCTCACCCCCACCCCACACACCTCACCTCCATCCCCCACCCCACACACCTCACCTCCACCCCACCCCACACCTTCCGGGGGGATAGCTTGCTCCCCCAGACTCCACTAACCCCCTTACACTCACTACATCCCCCCAAACACACCTTCTGGGGGGGGAGGGATGGGAGAGGGAGAGAAACCTCTCGTGCGTGAAGCCCGACGTGCTCCTGGAATGCCTAAGAGGGAAGGCAACACGCTAACCAAACCCAAGCAAACCCAGCCCAACCCAACCTAGCCAAACCAAACCCAAACCAAACGCAACCCAGCGAAACCCAACCAAACATAACCTTTTCCACCACCACGTAACAGTCCCTCCCCTTCCCCAACCCAACCAAACCAAACCCAACCAAACCCGACCCAACCTAACCCAATCCAACCTAACCTAACCCAACCAAACCCGACCCAACCCAACCCAGCCCAACCAAACCTAACCCAACCAAACCCAACCCAAACCAACCTAACCCAACCTTACCTAACCAAACCAAACCCAACCCAACCCAACCAAACCCAACCCAACCCAACCCAAACCAAACCCAACCCAACCTTTTCCCCACTTGGACGAAATGAGCTCCCATCACCACCATGGAACACTTCCTTCCCTTCCTTCCCCTTCCTTCCCCTTCTCCCCACTTTAAAAGCCAGAAAGAAAGAAAAAAAAGAAAGAAAAAGAAAGAAAGAAAGAAAGAAAGAAAGAAAGAAAGAAAGAGAAAGAAAAAAAGAAAGAGAAAGAAAGAAAGAAAGAAAGAACTTCTGCTGTCTTTACAGGCCACAGAAACAGCTTTCCAGCGTCTCTGGAAGTGTGACACAATAGACCAGGACTTTATTCAATCTTTCTCTCACAAACTTTGGCTCATAGGAACTATCCTCTTGGTGTATCTTGACAAAGGTGAGGTGTGTGGGGGTGTGTGGGGGTGTGTGTGGGGTTGTGTGGGGGTTGTGTGGGGTTGTGTGGGGTGAGGGGTGTGTGTGGGAGGTGTGTGGGTTGTGTGGGAGGTGTGTGGGGTTGTGTGGGGTGTGTGTGGGGTGAGGGGTGTGTGTGGGAGGTGTGTGGGTTGTGTGGGAGGTGTGTGGGGTTGTGTGGGGTGTGTGTGGGGTGAGGGGTGTGTGTGGGGTGTGTGGGAGGTGTGTGGGGTTGTGTGGGGGTGTGTGGGGTGGTGTGTGTGGTGTGTGGGGTGTGTGGGGTTGTGTGGGGTGTGTGTGGTGTGTGTGGTGTGTGGGGGTGTGTGGGGGTGTGTGTGGGGTGGGTGTGGGGTGTGTGGGAGGGAAAGACAATGTTCCATGGAAGGCTAAACCACGACGCGCCATGACCACTTCTTGGCCCACAGACCTTGCCTTCCAGTCAACCAAGCAATGCATCTTATTATTCCAGGCGCCCTCTGGAAACAAGGGAAAAAAAGGAGAAGAAAGGAGGGAAAAAAGGAGAAGAAAGGAGGGAAAAAAGGAGAAGAAAGGAGGGAAAAAAAGGAGAAGAAAGGAGGAAAAAAAAAGGAGAAGAAAGGAGGGAAAAAAGGAGAAGAAAGGAGGGAAAAAAGGAGAAGAAAGGAGGGAAAAAAGGAGAAGAAAGGAGGAAAAAAAGGAGAAGAAAAGAGGAAAAAAAGGAGAAGAAAGGAGGAGAAAAAAAGGAGAAGAAAGGAGGAGAAAAAGGAGAAGAAAGGAGGGAAAAAAGGAGAAGAAAGGAGGAAAAAAAGGAGAAGAAAGGATGGAAAAAAGGAGAAGAAAGGAGGAAAAAAAGGAGGGGGAAAAAAGGAGAAAATCGACAGCGAAGGGAAAAAAATATATCTTGGTTGTATTGTATTTCCAGTGGGTCAAATGAAGCCAGCTTGGTTGTGTGTGTGTGTATGTGTGTGTGTGTGTGTGTGTGTGTGTGTGTGTGTGTGTGTGTGTGTGTGTGTGTGTGTGTGCTGGATGCAGTCTCCAACAGCTTGGTCGGCCTAAGACCCAGCTTGGGCTTCCAGCTTTGGAGGTTTCCAGCTTAAGCTGATGGGAGGAGGTACAGGTGACCTCCCCCCCCCTCCAGGCTACGTTAATTCCCTTTGTTTGAAAAGACACACTGGAATGACCCCGAGGTTTCCAGGAATGGACTGGAATGACCCCGAGGTTTCCAGGAATGGACTGGAATGGCCCCGAGGTTTCCAGGAATGGACTGGAATGACCCCGAGGTTTCCAGGAACGGACTGGAATGACCCCGAGGTTTCCAGGAACGGACTGGAATGACCCCGAGGTTTCCAGGAATGGACTGGAATGACCCCGAGGTTTCCAGGAACGGACTGGAATGACCCCGAGGTTTCCAGGAATGGACTGGAATGGCCCCGAGGTTTCCAGGAACGGACTGGAATGACCCCGAGGTTTCCAGGAACGGACTGGAATGACCCCGAGGTTTCCAGGAACGGACTGGAATGACCCCGAGGTTTCCAGGAATGGACTGGAATGGCCCCGAGGTTTCCAGGAACGGACTGGAATGACCCCGAGGTTTCCAGGAATGGACTGGAATGGCCCCGAGGTTTCCAGGAACGGACTGGAATGACCCCGAGGTTTCCAGGAATGGACTGGAATGACCCCGAGGTTTCCAGGAATGGACTGGAATGGCCCCGAGGTTTCCAGGAACGGACTGGAATGACCCCGAGGTTTCCAGGAATGGACTGTAATGGCCCCGAGGTTTCCAGGAACGGACTGGAATGACCCCGAGGTTTCCAGGAACGGACTGGAATGACCCCGAGGTTTCCAGGAATGGACTGGAATGACCCCGAGGTTTCCAGGAACGGACTGGAATGACCCCGAGGTTTCCAGGAACGGACTGGAATGACCCCGAGGTTTCCAGGAATGGACTGGAATGACCCCGAGGTTTCCAGGAACGGACTGGAATGACCCCGAGGTTTCCAGGAATGGACTGGAATGACCCCGAGGTTTCCAGGAACGGACTGGAATGACCCCGAGGTTTCCAGGAACGGACTGGAATGACCCCGAGGTTTCCAGGAACGGACTGGAATGACCCCGAGGTTTCCAGGAATGGACTGGAATGACCCCGAGGTTTCCAGGAACGGACTGGAATGACCCCGAGGTTTCCAGGAACGGACTGGAATGACCCCGAGGTTTCCAGGAATGGACTGGAATGACCCCGAGGTTTCCAGGAACGGACTGGAATGACCCCGAGGTTTCCAGGAATGGACTGGAATGACCCCGAGGTTTCCAGGAACGGACTGGAATGTCCCCGAGGTTTCCAGGAACGTACTGGAACGAACCATGGTGTTCCAGAGACGCGCTGGAACGAACCGCTGTTCCAGAGGGAAGCCTGCTTAAACTTTCGCCCTTAGAGAGAGAGAGAGAGAGAGAGAGAGAGAGAGAGAGAGAGAGAGAGAGAGAGAGAGAGATAGAGAGAGAGAGAGAGAGAGAGAGAGAGAGAGAGAGAGAGAGAGAGAGAGAGAGAGAGAGAGAGAGAGAGAGAGAGAGAGAGAGAAAACGGAGCAACGGTCGGAACTGCCGCGCTTGAAACGAGAAAAAGAGAAAAAGAAGACGAAGAAGAAACAAAAGAAAACAAACAAACAACACACCAGATGTGACCCACCCACACCCACCACACCTCCCTCCCCTCCCCCCCTCTCCCCCAGGGTACTAGAGGACTTTGGGTTGACCCACCCCTCCTTCTCCCCCCCTTCTCCCCCAGGGTACTGGAAGACTCTAAGGTTATCACAGACACCCAGACGACCACCCTGGGGCCTGGAGGAGGTGAAGATAAGCCTTATCATTACCACAATCTTATCAACAGATTAGAATGGAGGAGGAAGCCGCCACCTCATATCGCCTCAAGCTATCTTGGAGGGATCTTTCCCCCCACCCCTCCCCCACCCACGGACCTTGATCCTCATTAGGCATCACAGTGTACCATCCTACGATGTTAATGGTCGTTAATTGCTTCATGGGGGGTCATTCAACACCCCTAGATACTTACGTACATGTGGATGTATTGCATTTATGTACACCAAGGACACGTACATGTGGATGTATTGGTATTTATGTACACCAAGGACACGTACATGTGGATGTATTGGCATTCACGTACACCAAGGACACGTACATGTGGATGTATTGGTATTTATGTACACCAAGGACACGTACATGTGGATGTATTGGTATTTATGTACACCAAGGATACGTACATGTGTACGTACAGGCATTTATGTCCACCAAGGACACGTACATGTGAACGTATAGGCATTTATGTACACCAAGGACACGTACGTGTGTACGTATAGGCATTTATGTACACCAAGGACACGTACATGTGTACGTATAGGCATTTATGGACACCAAGAACACGTACATGTGTACGTATAGGTATTTATATACACCAAGGACACGTACATGTGTACGTATAGGTATTTATGTACACAAAGCACACGTACATGTGTGCGTACAGCCATTTACGTCCACCAAGGACACGTACATGTGTACGTATAGGCATTTATGGACACCAAGAACACGTACATGTGTACGTATAGGTATTTATATACACCAAGGACACGTACATGTGTACGTATAGGTATTTATGTACACAAAGCACACGTACATGTGTACGTACAGCCATTTACGTCCACCAAGGACACGTACATGTGAACGTACATAGGTGCTGTTACTACCTGAACCCACCCCAACCCTCCAAAACCCACCCACCCCCTCTTCCCCCCCCCCAACCCACCAGAAGCGCCCACCACCAACAACAGTAACCAACACACACACACACACTCACGCGCCCAGCGCCTCGTGACGAGCCGGACGTGACGTCACGGGCCACGGTGCCACGTCTCCTCGACCTCCGGTACATACCTGTGGAAGAACAAAGGGAAATTAGGTGGTGACGTTACGAGGTTTGGCAACAGCGCCGGTGTCGTCACATGTCATTTGTGGAAATTATAGACATATAATTCAAGCCTCTGTCTACTTATCTATCTATCTATCTATCTATCTATCTATATATATATATAGTTATGAATATACCCTTGAACACGACGGTATAAGACCCCTTGAGCACGACGGTATACGACCCTTGAGCACGACGGTATACGACCCTTGAGCACGACAGTATACGACCCTTGAACACGACGGTATACGACCCTTGAACACGACGGTATATACGACCCTTGAACACGACGGTATACGACCCTTGAACACGACGGTATATACGACCCTTGAACACGACCGTATACGACCCTTGAGCACGACGGTATATACGACCCTTGAGCACGACGGTATACGACCCTTGAACACGACGGTATATACGACCCTTGAACACGACGGTATACGACCCTTGAACACGACGGTATACGACCCTTGAACATGACGGTATATACGACCCTTGAACACGACGGTATATACGACCCTTGAACACGACGGTATACGACCCTTGAGCACGACGGTATATACGACCCTTGAACACGACGGTATACGACCCTTGAACACGACGGTATATACGACCCTTGAACACGACGGTATATACGACCCTTGAACACGACGGTATATACGACCCTTGAACACGACGGTATATACGACCCTTGAACACGACGGTATACGACCCTTGAGCACGACGGTATATACGACCCTTGACCACGACGGTATACGACCCTTGAACACGACGGTATACGACCCTTCAACACGACGGTATACGACCCTTGAACACGACGGTATACGACCCTTGAGCACGACGGTATATACGACCCTTGAACACGACGGTATACGACTCTTGAACACGACGGTATACGACCCTTGAGCACGACGGTATACGACCCTTGAACACGACGGTATACGACCCTTGAACACGACGGTATACGACCCTTGAACACGACGGTATACGACCCTTGAACACGACGGTATACGACCCTTGAGCACGACGGTATACGACCCTTGAACACGACGGTATACGACCCTTGAACACGACGGTATACGACCCTTGAGCACGACGGTATACGACCCTTGAACACGACGGTATACGACCCTTGAACACGACGGTATACGACCCTTGAACACGACGGTAAACGACCCTTGAACACGACGGTATATACGACCCTTGAGCACGAAGGAATATACGACCCTTGAGCACGACCCTGATGGCCCTTTAACCCAACCTAGTCGTACTTCCGCCCCCCCCCCCCCAAGACCGCAGAGCGAAGGGTCGTAACAACGGGAGTATAACAAAAGAACGACCACTTGACCTTCGACCCCCTTGAGCACACACACACAACACGCTCTCTCTCTCTCTCTCTCTCTCTCTCTCTCTCTCTCTCTCTCTCTCCTCTCTCTCTCTCTCTCTCTCTCTCTCTCTCTCTCTCTCTCTCTCTCACACACACACACACACACACAACACGCTCTCTCTCTCTCTCTCTCTCTCTCTCTCTCTCTCTCTCTCTCTCTCTCTCACACACACACACACACACACATACACTCCACACACATACATACACACCGCACACACACCACACACACACACACACACACACACACACACACACACACACGCCAAATCGCCTCCAAAACACTGTAAACAAAAACACAAGGGGAAGTTTCCTGTTTGTGCAAACAATTGACAAACTGGACGTGGAGAAGCTTGCAGCCGCCGTAAACAAGGAAGAAGTTGGCCAAGGTAAACAGGCGAGTCCACAGAGCTTTTGTACACACTCATAACCCTTATGACACGTCCCCCACACTCCCACACTCCCACACCTCCTCCCATTCTCTGTCTTTCATTCCTTTCCCCTTCCTCTACTCTCTCTGCAGACATTGGACTCGAAACAACATGACTACGTAAAATAATAACACATGCGTGGTCCCATACCACAGTTGTAGGGGTGGAAGACCACCTCCTAAACCATCGTAAGGTAGACGTAAGGTAAGGTAAGGTGCCAGACCCCCAGCTGTGGGTAGGGAGGGTAGAAGAAGACCTCCCAAACCATCGTAAGGTAGACGTAAGGTAAGGTAAGGTGCCAGACCCCAGCTGTGGGTAGGGAGGGTAGAAGACCTCCCAAACCATCGTAAGGTAAGGTGCCAGACCCCAGCTGTGGGGGGGGGGGGTAGAAGACCACCTCCCAAACCATCGTAAGGTAGACGTAAGGTAAGGTAAGATCCCAGACCCCAGCTGTGGGTAGGGAGGGTAGAAGAAGACCTCCCAAACCATCGTAAGGTAAACGTAAGGTAAGGTAAGATCCCAGACCCCAGCTGTGGGTAGGGAGGGTAGAAGAAGACCTCCCAAACCATCGTAAGGTAAACGTAAGGTAAGATCCCAGACCCCAGCTGTTGGGGGAGAAGACCATCTCCACACTCACAAACCAACATGAAAGAGGCCAATGGTTTCTTGCTAATTTGCATTCTCCCGGACCATCTGTCTTCATGTTTGTCTCAACTCACGCTCGTCTTCTCTCTCTTCCTACCTTGCCATTTGCCTCTGTGCAACCCTCTGCTCCACTTCTCCAAGCTTTCTCTTTCTCTTCTCTCTTCCATTTCGTCTACAGCTCTCATACTCTACCCATAAGCTTTACCTTCGCTTCTACGTTCACTGTCTACTCCCCTCTACTTCATCTACCCATTCATCCTCTTCTACATATTACTCACCTTCCCTATCACCTTCCCTCACACTCCCATCACCTTCCCCCTTACACTTCCCATCACCATTCCCTCACACTTCCATCACCATTCACTTACACTTCCCCTCACCATTCCCTCACACTCCCATCACCATTCCCTCACATTCACATCCCCATTCCCTCATACTCCCATCACCATCCCCATTCCATCAAACTCATCCCCATTCATCAAACACCCATCACCATTCCCTCACACTCTCATCACCATTCCTCAAACACCCATCACCATTCCCTCACACTCCCATCACCCCTCACACTCCCATCACCCCTCACACTCATCCCCATTCCTCAAACACCCATCACCATTCCCTCACACTCCCATCACCATTCCCTCACACTCCCATCACCATTCCCTCACACTCCCATCACCATTCCCTCACAATCCCATCACCATTCCCTCACACTCCCATCCCCATTCCATCAAACTCATCCCCATTCCTCAAACACCCATCACCATTCCCTCACACTCCCATCCCCATTCCCTCACACTCCCATCACCTTTCCCTCACACTCCCATCACCATTCCCTCACACTCCCATCCCCATTCCATCAAACTCATCCCCATTCCCTCAAACACCCATCACCATTCCCTCACACTCCCATCACCATTCCCTCACACTCCCATCCCCATTCCATCAAACTCATCCCCATTCCCTCACACTCCCATCCCCATTCCATCAAACTCATCCCCATTCCCTCACACTCCCATCCCCATTCCCTCACACTCCCATCACCTTTCCCTCACACTCCCATCACCATTCCCTCACACTCCCATCCCCATTCCATCAAACTCATCCCCATTCCCTCAAACACCCATCACCATTCCCTCACACTCCCATCACCATTCCCTCACACTCCCATCCCCATTCCATCAAACTCATCACCATTCCCTCACACTCCCATCCCCATTCCATCAAACTCATCCCCATTCCCTCACACTCCCA
>NC_092228.1:42804967-42814967 GCF_036320965.1 Panulirus ornatus
GCGTTATTGCCGTTTTAACAGAGCCTAATGGAGCGTCAGAGCCGTTTTAACAGAGCCTTGCATACTCTGTCATTTACAGTGTAATATCTTTTCAACCCTTTTATCATTTACAGTCCACCTCCTCCTCCATCATTTACAATCCACATGTCTCCTCCATCATTTACAGTCCACCACCTCCTCCATCATTTACATTCCACCTCCTCCATCATTTAGAGTTCACGACCTCCTCCATCATTTACAGTCCACCTCCTCCTCCATCATTTACAGTCCACCTCCTCCTCCATCATTTACAGTCCACCTCCTCCTCCATCATTTACAATCCACATGTCTCCTCCATCATTTACAATCCACATGTCTCCTCCATCATTTACAATCCACCTCCTCCTCCATCATTTACAATCCACATGTTTCCTCCATCATTTACAATCCACCTCCTCCTCCGTCATTTACAATCCACCTCCTCCTCCATCTTTTACATTCCACCTCTTCCTCCATCATTTATAGTCCACCTCTTCCTCCATCATTTACAGTCCACATGTCTCCTCCATCATTTACAATCCCTCCACTGCTTTCTCCATCATTTACCACGTCGACCTCCCAGCAAATCAGGTACGCGAAAGGTCAGGTAAGGTCACCACACGTATGCTGAACTCAAAGGTCAATTATGAACAGTGGAGGAGAAGAAAAAAATAAATAGATATATTTTGGGGTCGTTCCACGTCATACGTTAACGACTCAGATGCGAACACGTTCCGAAGGGGTCAAAGGTCGTGGCACCAGGGGTCGTGTTTGGGGGGGGGAGGGGTTGTTAAGACGACCCCCATACCCTCCCCCCCCCCCTTACCCAGTTTATAACAGAGCTAACGAAATCTCTGTTATAAACTGGCCTCTTCCTGTGTTACCTGTGGCTCTGTTGAAAACAGAGCAGTGTGTCACGATGGGTCAGGTCAGGTCAGGTCAGGTCAGGTCCTGAAGGCGACCCAGGGTCATACATTTTCTATAACACACGAGTGTACAGATAGAACACCCCTAAATCAATATATATATATATATATATATATATATATATATATATATATATATATATATATATATATATATATATATATTGTAAAAGATTCTCAATTGAGCGGGTATTCAGGTAAATTCCTTTCTGATCCACAGGGAAATGAAACACGGCAAGTTCCCAAGTGCACTTTCGTGCAATGATCACATCATCAGGGGAGACACAAGAAATATCATCTCCCCTGATGATGATGTGATCATTACACGAAAGTGCACTTGGGAACTTACCGTGTTTCATTTCCCTGTGGATAAGAAAAGAATATATATATATATCACATAATATCCTCCAATAGCCAAAACTCGAACCCAGGACTCGAACCCAGGACCTTTCCGTGGCCGTCTGGAACTCGTTAATACCTCGCACATCCAATCAGCATCAAATCTCAAAACAGCTTTACCTTAACCAGCTTCAACCCCAGCCTTAAACAAGCTTATTGCATCCCAGCTTTAACAAGACACCAACATGGATTCGAACCCATGATCAAGTAACTCTATGAGTCTGAGAGGAAGGTATTTAGCATACAGGTCGCGTGTACAACAGCCTGGTGTATCAGGGAATGTCCAATGTTGGCCTTTGGTCCCTGAGGCTTACAGGAACAAGGTGGTTGAACAGGGGCGACCCCAAACAGGCTGGTTGATCAAAAGAGAACTACTTTGCCCCCCTCCCCTTACGTCTGGTTTCCTGGCGCTACCTGGCTGAAGCAGGGGGTAGCGATGCTGTTTCCTGTGGAAAGAGGTGGCGCCGAGATTGGATGAAGGCAAGCAAGTATGAATACGTACATGTGTATATATCTATATGTCTAAGTGTATGTATATGCATGTATATCTTACGTATATCTATGTATATAAGCGTGTATGGACGTTTATGTATATGTGTATATATAAGTGGATGGTCCATTCTTCGTCTCTTTCCTGGCGCTACCTCGCTGACGCAGGAAACAGTAATCAAGTATAGTAACAAAAAATATATACGTATATATATATATACCTTACATATATCTTTTCAAACTTTGAACATCATTTTGCTAGGGGAAAGTCTCAAAATATATGGAAAGCATAAGATGGTAGGAAAGGCGACATTCAAGTCGACAGAAGCTGTCTTTGTCCCCACGCAGATAAGGCGAGAGATAAGAAGAGTGATAAGAGATAGTAACTGAGATAGTCTCTCTCTCTCTCTCTCTCTCTCTCTCTCTCTCTCTCTCTCTCTCTCTCACACATGCCTCATTGCAATCCAATTCGTCCACCTTACTCTCACCACTCATCACTCTTTATAACCACTTGGGTTCACTTGTATTCCAAGGGGACCGACTGGGACCCACCTGTCACCCTCCTATGTTCCAGGGGACCCACTTGGGCCCACCTGTGTCCCAGTGACCCACTTGGGCCCACCTGTGTCCCAGTGACCCACTAGGGCCCACCTGTGTCTTATAGACCTACTGGAGCCCACCTATAACCCACCTATGTCCTAGAGGACCCACTTGAACCCACCTGTAACCCACGTAGCATACCCACTGTACGCTCTGTCTCTCCCTCCACCCACCTACACCCACCCTCCCACCTACACACCTTCAACCACACTATCAAGTGAACTAGTTTGGACTCTTAATTAACTATGCAAATATGGAATGGTAATTAAACAAATGTTGATAATTAACAGTGTGGTATTACTATTTAACAATGGAAGCCACACATGAACACTCTTATTCTCATCATATGAACACAAATATTTTTTTCAAAAATTCGTGAAAATTTTAAAACTGAGAAAAAAAATCTTAGAGTATATCTCTATTTATGTAATTTAATAAAAAAAATAACAATAATAATAATAATAATAATAATAATAATAATAATAATAATAATAATAATAATAAATTAATAATAATAATAATACAATAATTATAGTAATAAAAATAGTAATAATAATAATAATAATAATAATAATAATAATAATAATAATAATAATAATACAATAATTATAGTAATGAAATGATAATAATAAATTAATAATAATAATAATACAATAATTATTGTAATAAAAATAGTAATATTAATAATAATAATAATAATAATAATAATAATAATAATAATAATAATAATAATAATAATAATAATAATAATAATACAATAATTATAGTAATAAAAATAATAATAATAATAATAATAATAATAATAATAATAATAATATTTTTGCATCAATTATGAACGTGTGGACGCGTCCACTGTTGCCACGTCTCACCGCCTCTCCAAACTCACACACGCCCCCCCAGGCTTGGCAGCGTCGCTCTCATGCACAGATGGAGGACCCCCCCAGAGAGAGGGGGGGGTTGTCCTCCCTTTCCAGGAAAATCCTGGAAAGGGAGGGAGGGGGAGGAAAGAAAGAAAAGGGGGGGTTGGGGAGGAGAGGTTTGGCAATGAGTACATCCGGTTTAGTCTCATCTGAATGTTAATTGGCCGGGATAATGAGCCTTACCGAGGGATTAAATAAGGATGAAAATGCCATCTCATCTCCGGAGGCAAAGCAGAGGATGTGATAACATGATATAACAAGAAGAGGAGGAGGAAGAGGAGGAAGAGGAAGAGGAGGAGGAAGGAGGAAGAGGAGGAGGAAGAGGAGGAAGAGGAAGAGGAGGAGGAGGAGGAAGGAGGAAGAGGAGGAAGAGGAGGAGGAAGATGAGAAGGAAGAGGAGGAAGAAGAGGAGGAAGAAGAGGAGCAGGAAGAGGAGGAGGAGGAGGGGGAGGAAGAGGAGGAAGAGGAAGAGGAGGAGGAGGAGGAGGAGGAAGAGGAGGAGGAGGAGGACGAGGAAGAAGAGGAAGAAGAAGAGGAAGAGGTAGAGGAAGAAGAGGAGGAAGAGAAAGAAGAGGAAGAGGAGGAAGAGGAAGAAGAGAAGAAAGAAGAGGAGGAAGAGGAGGAAGAAGAGGAGGAAGGAAGAGCTCGCACACCATGGTAAGGTAAGCCAGTGTTACCCTAATGTTGTTACCTTTCCTTACCCATCTCATAACCCGGACATAATAATAAGACCTCCCAACCCCGCTATATAAACTCAGGAATTTATATGCCACCTAATGTTTATACATGTGGGGAGGTAAGGTAAGGTAAGGTGCCAGACCCCAGCTGTGGGTAGGGAGGGTAGAAGACCACCTCCCAAACCATCGTAAGGTAGACGTAAGGTAAGGTAAGGTACCAGACCCCAGCTGTGGGTAGGGAGGGTAGAAGAAGACCTCCCAAACCATCGTAAGGTAGACGTAAGGTAAGGTAAGGTGCCAGACCCCAGCTGTGGGTAGGGAGGGTAGAAGAAGACCTCCCAAACCATCGTAAGGTAAACGTAAGGTAAGGTAAGGTGCCAGACCCCAGCTGTGGGTAGGGAGGGTAGAAGAAGACCTCCCAAACCATCGTAAGGTAGACGTAAGGTAAGGTAAGGTGCCAGACCCCAGCTGTGGGTAGGGAGGGTAGAAGAAGACCTCCCAAACCATCGTAAGGTAAACGTAAGGTAAGGTAAGGTGCCAGACCCCAGCTGTGGGTAGGGAGGGTAGAAGAAGACCTCCCAAACCATCGTAAGGTAGACGTAAGGTAAGGTAAGGTGCCAGACCCCAGCTGTGGGTAGGGAGGGTAGAAGAAGACCTCCCAAACCATCGTAAGGTAAACGTAAGGTAAGGTAAGGTGCCAGACCCCCAGCTGTGGGTAGGGAGGGTAGAAGAAGACCTCCCAAACCATCGTAAGGTAGACGTAAGGTAAGGTAAGGTGCCAGACCCCAGCTGTGGGTAGGGAGGGTAGAAGAAGACCTCCCAAACCATCGTAAGGTAGACGTAAGGTAAGGTAAGGTGCCAGACCCCAGCTGTGGGTAGGGAGGGTAGAAGACCACCTCCCAAACCATCGTAAGTTAGACGTAAGGTAAGGTAAGGTGCCAGACCCCAGCTGTGGGTAGGGAGGGTAGAAGACCTCCCAAACCATCGTAAGTTAGACGTAAGGTAAGGTAAGGTGCCAGACCCCAGCTGTGGGGAGGGAGGGTAGAAGACCACCTCCCAAACCATCGTAAGGTAGACCGTATTTAAGGTAAACCATCAAAACTACCCTTCTACAATATGTCTACCAACCCCACCCCCCACACAACCCCACCCCACCCCCCACACAACCCCACCCCACACCCCCACACAACCCCACCCCACTCCCACACAACCATACCCCACCCCCACACAACCCCACCCCACACCCCCACACAACCCCACCCTCCCCCCCACACAACCCCATCCCACCCCCACACAACCCCAACCCACTCCCACACAACCCCAACCCACTCCCACACAACCCCAACCCACTCCCACACAACCCCACCCCACTCCCACACAATCCCACCCCACCCCCCACACAACCAAACCCCACCCCCCACACAACCCCACCCTACCCCCCACACAACCCCACCCTACCCCCACCCCACACAACCCCACCCTCCCCCCCACACAACCCCACCCCACCCCCACACAACCCCACCCCACCCCCACACAACCCCACCCCACTCCCACACAACCCCACCCTACCCCCACACAACCCCACCCCACACCCACACAACCCCACCCCACCTCTACACAACCCCAGCCCACACAACCCCCACCCCCCACTCCCACACAACCCCACCCCACCCCCACACAACCCCACCCCACCCCCACACAACCCCACCCCACTCCCACACAACCCCAACCCACTCCCACACAACCCCACCCTACCCCCACACAACCCCACCCCACTCCCACACAGCCCCACCCCACCCCCACACAACCCCACCCCACCCCCCACACAACCCCACCACCCCACCCTCCCCCCACAATATAGGAATGCAAGCGGCTCCCC
This sequence comes from Panulirus ornatus, assembly GCF_036320965.1. Classification (NCBI taxonomy): domain Eukaryota; kingdom Metazoa; phylum Arthropoda; class Malacostraca; order Decapoda; family Palinuridae; genus Panulirus; species Panulirus ornatus. The sequence goes on from NC_092228.1 coordinate 42,810,876, forward strand.
CAAAATATTCCTGGAATTTAGAATGGAATCGTAAGGTAAATTCCACAATACCTGGGCCACAATACCTTGGGGTAAAATACAACCCATTCTAAAATATTCTTCTCTTTCCAATCACAAACAAACCTTTCCAAACACAAATAAACAAACACAGCAATTCTCTGGAATTTTTATTTTTAAAAATTAAAAATTGTCTTCTCGCGTCTCATTAAATTAAAAAAAAAAATTTTTGAAAAAAAAATCATAATTTTAATGTGATGTTTCAGATCACAAAATATGATTTTTAATGTGATTTCCCTAATTACAAAATACAATTTTAATGTGATATTACTAATTATAATATACAATTTTTAATGTGATGTTAGTAATTATAATATACGATTTTTATGTGATGTTCCTTAGAACAAAATCACGATTTTAATGTAATATTATTCATAACAAAATCACGATTTTAATGTAATATTATTCATAACAAAATCACGATTTTAATGTAATATTATTCATAACAAAATCACGATTTTAATGTAATATTATTCATAACAAAATCACGATTTTAATGTAATATTATTCATTACAAAATCACGATTTTAATGTAATTTTATTCATTACAAAATCACGATTTTAATGTAATTTTATTCATTACAAAATCACGATTTTAATGTAATTTTATTCATTACAAAACCATGATTTTAATTTGACATTAATGATTATAAAACATTTCTTATGAAATTTTTAACATCTCTATTTTGGTGTCAGGGGCTTGTCTCTACCCCTGCAACACTGCCGGTCCATCCCCCCCCCCCCAGAGAGACAGAAGATAGACAGACAATAGATAGGAGAGATACAAGACAGGCAAACAGACACAAGACAGACAGACAGACAATAGACAGACACACAATAGATAGGACAGATACAAGACAGGCAGACAGACACAAGATAGACAGACAGACAATAGACAGACACAATAGACAGGACAGTTACAAGACAGGCAAACAGACACAAGATAGACAGACAGACAATAGACAGACACACAATAGATAGGACAGATACAAGACAGGCAAACAGACACAAGATAGACAGACAGACAATAGATACAAGACAGGCAAACAGGCACAAGATAGACAGACAGACAAAAGACAGACACACAATAGATAGGACAGATACAAGACAGGCAAACAGACACAAGATAGACAGACAGACAATAGACAGACACACAATAGATAGGACAGATACAAGACAGGCAAACAGGCAAAAGATAGACAGACAGACAATAGACAGACACACAATAGATAGGACAGATACAAGACAGGCAAATAGACACAAGATAGACAGACAGACAAAAGACAGACACAAGATAGACAGACAATAGATAGGACAGATAAAAGACAGGCAAACAGGCACAAGATAGACAGACAGACAATAGACAGACACACAATAGATAGGACAGATACAAGACAGGCAAACAGACACAAGATAGACAGACAGACAAAAGATAGACAGACAGACAGACAATAGACAGACACACAATAGATAGGACAGATACAAGACAGGCAAACAGACACAAGATAGACAGACAGACAATAGACAGACACACAATAGATAGGACAGATACAAGACAGGCAAATAGACAAAAGATAGACAGACAGACAATAGACAGACACACAATAGATAGGACAGATACAAGACAGGCAAATAGACACAAGATAGACAGACAGACAAAAGACAGACACAAGATAGACAGACAATAGATAGGACAGATAAAAGACAGGCAAACAGACACAAGATAGACAGACAGACAATAGACAGACACACAATAGATAGGACAGATACAAGACAGGCAAACAGACACAAGATAGACAGACAGACAATAGACAGACAGACAATAGATACAAGACAGGCAAACAGACACAAGATAGACAGACAGACAAAAGACAGACACAAGATAGACAGACAATAGATAGGACAGATACAAGACAGGCAAACAGACACAAGATAGACAGACAGACAATAGACAGACATAGACGGGAGAACAAAAGCTTTAACCCCCCCCACCTCCCCCCCCTCCTCCACACCCCCATCTCCCTCCCCCACCACAACCTCCCCCCCCCCCCCACACATCTCTCGAACACACCACTCCTCCCCCCCAATTCAATCTCCCCCCACCACACCATTCCTCACCCCCCCCTCCTCAACCGCAGACCACAAGTCACGCTCTGACCACCCAACCACAACGTTCCCCCCCCCCCGCAACTCACCCCCAACTCCACTCTCTCTCTTTTCCACCTAATCCACACTCGTCGGTCCACTCCCTTGTCCTCCACAATGTCATTAAGGCTCATAATTCGAGGTCGTCCCGCCCGTCCCGTCCACCGCCATCACCATGATGGCACGTTCATGCCCCGAGACCCAGACCTCCGCCTTCGAACCCTCATTGGAGGGGGGGGAGGGGGTGGTCCGTAAAAGGGGGGGGGGGAATTGCCCCTCGTTACACAGGTGCGGGAGGGCAATTAAGGCCAGCGAGGAGCAACAAGCAATTAAGAGGTTAATAACGGGGGAGGGGGAGAAGGGGGAGGGTGAAAGGAGGGGGGAAAGGAGGGGAGGGGGAAAGGGGGAGAGGAGGAAAATGTCAGAAGCAGGTCGGGGCTCTGTGATTGGCCCGTTGGCTATACACCCCAACACACACCCCCACCTCCCCTCCCCTCCACCAACACCCCCTCCCTCCCTCACTCCTCCTCTCTGTCTCTCTAAGGTGGGTGGGGGAGACGAGAGGAGAGGGGGGGGGAGAGGAGGGGGGAACGTTAGGGAGGGTGTGTGTGTGTGTGTGTGTGTGTGTGTGTGTGTGTGTGTGTGTGGGACGTGGTGGGGGGAGGGGGAAAATTCGGGAGGGGGTGTGTGTGTGGGACGTGGGAGAAGGGGGGAGGGGGAACGTAAGGGAGGGGGTGTGTGTGGGACGTGGGGGGGGGGGGTAGAGGGGAGGAACGTGAGATAAGGTGGGGGGGGTGTGAGAGAGGGGGTATCAAGGGGGGGTTGAACAGGGGGAGGGGATGTAGAGGGGGAGGGGGGATAAGGGGAAGAAAACACAAGGAGGAATCCAAGATGGAAAACGTGGTGCCGTGAAAACACGTGAAAGAAAACGTGGAAGCCAAAGATACACCAGGGGTCAACACGTGGAAGCCAAGATACACCAGGGGTCAACACGTGGAAGCCAAGATACACCAGGGGTCAACACGTGGAAGCCAAGATACACCAGGGGTCAACACGTGGAAGCCAAGATACACCAGGGGTCAACACGTGGAAGCCAAGATACACCAGGGGTCAACACGTGGAAGCCAAAGATACACCAGGGGTCAACACGTGGAAGCCAAAGATACACCAGGGGTCAACACGTGGAAGCCAAAGATACACCAGGGGTCAACACGTGGAAGCCAAGATACACCAGGGGTCAACACGTGGAAGCCAAGATACACCAGGGGTCAACACGTGAGCAAGAACACCAGGGGTCAACACGTGGAAGCAAGATACACCAGGGGTCAACACGTGGAAGCCAAGATACACCAGGGGTCAACACGTGGAAGCCAAGATACACCAGGGGTCAACACGTGGAAGCCAAGATACACCAGGGGGTCAACACGTGGAAGCCAAGATACACCAGGGGTCAACACGTGGAAGCCAAGATACACCAGGGGTCAACACGTGGAAGCCAAGATACACCAGGGGTCAACACGTGGAAGCCAGATACACCTGGGGTCAACACGTGGAAGCCAAGATTACACCAGGGGTCAACACGTGGAAGCCAAGATACACCAGGGGTCAACACGTGGAAGCCAAGATACACCAGGGGTCAACACGTGGAAGCCAAGATACACCAGGGGGTCAACACGTGGAAGCCAAAGATACACCAGGGGTCAACACGTGGAAGCCAAGATACACCAGGGGTCAACACGTGGAAGCCAAAGATACACCAGGGGTCAACACGTGGAAGCCAAGATACACCAGGGGGCAACACGTGGAAGCCAAGATACACCAGGGGTCAACACGTGGAAGCCAAGATACACCAGGGGTCAACACGTGGAAGCCAAGATACACCAGGGGTCA
>NC_092228.1:42817467-42824967 GCF_036320965.1 Panulirus ornatus
GCAACAGTTCCGTGGTACAAGGGGGGGGGAGGTAGGGTAGGGGTTTGGGGGGTGGGGGGGGTGGTACGGGCGGGGGCCCCGCCCCGCCCCCCCCTCTGGGGGGAGGGAGGTGCTCAGGATCATGGCCATATTAGGGCAAGCAGATGGCCCACTCCCCCCCCCCATAACAACCCCCCTATCACCCCCCCTTCCCACCCCTCCCCCCCTCCTCAATAACCCTTCTCCCCCCCCCCCCCCCTCCAAGAGGGAGGGGGGGAGGGAGGGAGGGTCGCATACCATAGCATACCATGCGACCTTCCCCCCCCCCCTCCTCCTGATCTCCAGCCTCACGCGACCTGCAGCTGAGCGGGGCGCACCTGGTGTGTGTGGGTGTGTGTGTGTGTGTGTGTGTGTGTGTGTGTGTGTGTGTGTGTCTTTGTTCTTTTGTTCTCCGTTCTATAGAAATAAAAATGTTCCATGTTCAAGTCTTGGTAAAAAAAAACCCATGTTATCATATCACCCCTAACTCTTCTCTCTTCGAAAATGGGAACGTTCGAAAAGCCTCACTCACTCCTCTCTTCGTCACTGAACCCTCCCCCTACTCAGGCCTGGCAGACATTCCAATTCCACTCCTCTGGACCTTCTCCAGCAACTCTACACGTGACTTTTCCAAAGTGTGAAGGAGGAAAGAAAAATTTCTGTCATAGGGTGGGACAGGGGGCAAAGGGGGGGTCCAACCATTCCAATGCCGGACCATCTATATACCTGAAGAATACTTGTTTGGGGTGAAGTATGTCATTGGTACAAGCTAATTGGTCTCTAATAAACTGGTGCTGACTACCTCGCTTATCTTCAACACACCCTCTCCTCCCAACTCCTAATCCAATGTCAACTTTAACATTCCCCCCCCCCCCCCCCTGTGTCCAATCTCAAAAGCCACTTGTCCCACTCATGTGGCATGTTGCTCAGCTTGCTCGCTTGCAACAACCCTGCACTCGCCGACGCTTCGAATCCCTCCTCCCCTCTCTCATACTCCTCCAATTATCATCAAACACGTTCGGGTCACATGACTGAAAGAGATGAGAAACAGCAGTGGACCCAACCCTGAGCTTTGGGGAACGCCAATCGTCTTCTTCGTCCAGACTGAGGTGAAGACGACCCTACGTGATCTGTGACCCGTGTTCCCTCCTCATTTGATCTGTGGCCCGTGTTCCCTCCTCATTTGATCTGTGACCCGTATTCCCTCCTCATTTGATCTGTGGCCCGTGTTCCCTCCCTATCTGATCTGTGGCCCGTGTTCCCTCCTCATTTGATCTGTGGCCCGTGTTCCCTCCCTATCTGATCTGTGGCCCGTGTTCCCTCCCTATCTGATCTGTGGCCCGTGTTCCCTCCTCATTTGATCTGTGGCCCGTGTCCCCTCCCCATTTGATCTGTGGCCCGTGTTCCCTCCCTATCTGATCTGTGGCCCGTGTTCCCTCCTCATTTGATCTGTGGCCCGTGTTCCCTCCCCATCTGATCTGTGGCCCGTGTTCCCTCCCCATCTGATCTGTGGCCCGTGTTCCCTCCCTATCTGATCTGTGGCCCGTGTTCCCTCCTCATTTGATCTGTGGCCCGTGTTCCCTCCCTATCTGATCTGTGGCCCGTGTTCCCTCCCTATCTGATCTGTGGCCCGTGTTCCCTCCCTAGCTGATCTGTGGCCCGTGTTCCCTCGCAGTGAGTTGGCTGTCAGTCCCATTGAATGACCTGACCGCCCTCCCTCCCTCTCTCTCCCCCTTCCTCCTCCTCTCCCCCCCCCCAGATTGGCTTCAATGGTCCCTTCACCCACCCCCGTTACACTGGTACGGCAGCGTCAAAGGCTTTCTAGCCGTGGGGGTCAATTACCAGTAGGTAATTGCCCATTTGGACAGTGCCACACGTAGCGCGGTGGCTCCATCTCTGGTAGGTTTCCAAACGACTCCTGTCGCCTGTCTTTAAGGCCTTCCTTCCCCTTCCTTCCCCCTTCCTCCCCCCTTTCCCCTTCCTCCATCCCTATAGAAACCACTTGCCTCACTTACACACATCACACAAGCCTTCATCCCAACACTACCACACTTGTATTATAAGTGCCTGGCTCCTCCCCTCCCCCCCCCCCTGGTTACATCTTCCCAACGCGCCCCCTCCCTCTTCCCCTTCCCCTCTTCCTAACGCGCCTTCCCCTTTCTTCTTCTTCTTCTTCTTCTTCTTCTTCTTCTTCTTCTTCTTCTTCTTTCCCCCTTCTTCCTCCTCCCTTTCCTCTCCCCCACACGAACCATCCCCCAGAGAGAAAAAAAGGGGGAGAGGATGTGTGGGGAGATGTGTGGGGGGGATGATGTGTGGGGGGTGTGTGGGGAGATGTGTGGAGAGATGTGTGGGGGGGATGATGTGTGGAGAGATGTGTGGGGAGATGTGTGTGGGGGGATGATGTGTGGAGAGATGTGTGGGGGGGATGATGTGTGGAGAGATGTGTAGGGGGGATGTGTGGGGGGATGTGTGGGGGGATTGTGGGGGGGTGGCTAAGCGGACCTTGCAGACCTGGCCCAGCATCTCAATACATCAGCTTCTCTCTCTCTTGAGGAGGGGGAGAGGAGGGGGAGAGGAGGGGGAGAGGAGGGGGGGGAGAGGAGGGGGAGAGGAGGGGGAGAGGAGGGGGAGAGGAGGGGGAGAGGAGGGGGAGAGGAGGGGGAGAGGAGGGGGAGAGGAGGGGGGGGGGGGGGGCGCCTGCCTTCACTCCACATTCCTCCCTCCCCTCCCCCTCCCCCCCCCCACCTTCTTCTTCTTCTTCTTCTTCCCCCTACACAACACACACACACACACTTATCCACTTAAGGGCCAGAATTCTCTGGCCCTTGTCGCCTCAACTTAAGTCTATTTTCGGACCTGAAGTGGGAAGCCGGACCTTACCGGCCCCCCCTCTAACACTTCTAACACCTCAGTCTAACATTGAGCCTAACTCGTCTATTATCCCACGTGACCCTTCTGTTCTATCATCTGACCTTCTATCATCCTACATGACCCTTCTAACATCCTACCTGACCCTTCGAACACCCATATAATCCTTCTAACACCCCCATACAACCCTTCTAACATCCCACCTGACACTTCGAACACCCATATAATCCTTCTAACACCCCCATACAACCCTTCTAACATCCCACCTGACACTTCGAACACCCATATAATCCTTCTAACACCCCCATCTAACCCTCTAACATCTCAACTAAGGTTGACCCCTAGCCCTTCTAACACCCTAACTAACCCTTCTAACATCCCACCTGACACTTCGAACACCCATATAATCCTTCTAACACCCCCATACAACCCTTCTAACATCCCACCTGACACTTCGAACACCCATATAATCCTTCTAACACCCCCATCTAACCCTCTAACATCTCAACTAAGGTTGACCCCTAGCCCTTCTAACACCCTAACTAGCCCTTCTAACACCCTAACTAACCCTTCTAACACCCTAACTAACCCTTCTAACATCCCACCTGACACTTCGAACACCCATATAATCCTTCTAACACCCCCATCTAACCCTCTAACATCTCAACTAAGGTTGACCCCTAGCCCTTCTAACACCCTAACTAGCCCTTCTAACACCCTAACTAGCCCTTCTAACACCCTAACTAACCCTTCTAACATCCCACCTGACACTTCGAACACCCATATAATCCTTCTAACACCCCCATACAACCCTTCTAACATCCCACCTGACACTTCGAACACCCATATAATCCTTCTAACACCCCCATACAACCCTTCTAACATCCCACCTGACACTTCGAACACCCATATAATCCTTCTAACACCCCCATCTAACCCTCTAACATCTCAACTAAGGTTGACCCCTAGCCCTTCTAACACCCTAACTAACCCTTCTAACATCCCACCTGACACTTCGAACACCCATATAATCCTTCTAACACCCCCATCTAACCCTCTAACATCTCAACTAAGGTTGACCCCTAGCCCTTCTAACACCCTAACTAACCCTTCTAACATCCCACCTGACACTTCGAACACCCATATAATCCTTCTAACACCCCCATCTAACCCTATCTAACATCTCAACTAAGGTTGACCCCTAACCCTTCTAACATCCCACCTGACACTTCGAACACCCATATAATCCTTCTAACACCCCCATACAACCCTTCTAACATCCCACCTGACACTTCGAACACCCATATAATCCTTCTAACACCCCCATACAACCCTTCTAACATCCCACCTGACACTTCGAACACCCATATAATCCTTCTAACACCCCCATCTAACCCTATCTAACATCTCAACTAAGGTTGACCCCTAGCCCTTCTAACACCCTAACTAGCCCTTCTAACACCCTAACTAGCCCTTCTAACACCCTAACTAACCCTTCTAACATCCCACCTGACACTTCGAACACCCATATAATCCTTCTAACACCCCCATCTAACCATCTAACATCTCAACTAAGGTTGACCCCTAGCCCTTCTAACACCCTAACTAACCCTTCTAACACCCTAACTAACCCTTCTAACACCCTAACTAACCCTTCTAACATCCCACCTGACACTTCGAACACCCATATAATCCTTCTAACACCCCCATCTAACCCTCTAACATCTCAACTAAGGTTGACCCCTAGCCCTTCTAACACCCTAACTAACCCTTCTAACACCCTAACTAACCCTTCTAACACCCTAACTAACCCTTCTAACACCCTAACTAACCCTTCTAACACCCTAACTAACCCTTCTAACACCCTAACTAACCCTTCTAACACCCTAACTAGCCCTTCTAACACCCTAACTAGCCCTTCTAACACCCTAACTAACCCTTCTAACACCCTAACTAACCCTTCTAACACCCTAACTAGCCCTTCTAACACCCTAACTAACCCTTCTAACATCCCACCTGACACTTCGAACACCCATATAATCCTTCTAACACCCCCATACAACCCTTCTAACATCCCACCTGACACTTCGAACACCCATATAATCCTTCTAACACCCCCATCTAACCCTCTAACATCTCAACTAAGGTTGACCCCTAGCCCTTCTAACACCCTAACTAACCCTTCTAACACCCTAACTAGCCCTTCTAACACCCTAACTAACCCTTCTAACACCCTAACTAGCCCTTCTAACACCCTAACTAACCCTTCTAACATCCTACCTGACCCTTCTAACACCCTAACTAGCCCTTCTAATATCCCACATAACACTTCTAACAACCCAAATAATCCTTCTATCATCCCACATAAGCCTTCTAACATCCTATCTGACCCTTTTAACACCCCAACTAGCATTTCTAACATCTCAAATAACCCTTCTAATACCCTAACTAGCCCTTCTAACACCCTACATAACCCTTCTAACACCCTAACTAACCCTTCTAACATCCCACCTGACACTTCGAACACCCATATAATCCTTCTAACACCCCCATCTAACCCTTCTAACATCTCAACTAAGGTTGACCCCTATCCCTTCTAACACACACTCAATCCTAACCGTTCTAACACTCGACCCCAGATATGAGGACACCCCTGATAAGGGCCATGACCCCAGACATGTGGTCACCCTTGGTAAGGCCCAGTAAGCCCTTAATTAAGGGCCATGACCCCAGACATGTGGTCATCCTTGGTAAGGCCCAGTAAGCCCTTAATTAAGGGCCATGACCCCAGACATGTGGTCATCCTTGGTAAGGGCCAGTAAGCCCTTAATTAAGGGCCATGACCCCAGACATGTGGTCATCCTTGGTAAGGGCCAGTAAGCCCTTAATTAAGGGCCATGACCCCAGACATGTGGTCATCCTTGGTAAGGCTCAGTAAGCCCTTAATTAAGGGCCATGACCCCAGACATGTGGTCATCCTTAGTAAGACCCACTAAGCCCTTAATTAAGGGCCATGACCCCAGAGATATGGACATCCCCTGATAAGACCCACTAGGCCTGTCAGTAAGGGCTAAGCCCTTAAATCAAGGGCCATGTCCCTGAACGTATAAAGGCCACCCTTGCCCTTTAAAAATCGACCAGGGTTATGAACTGTGGCGTGCATGGGCTGGCCCCAGCTACCCTACCCCCAGAATTGTGGGTCATTACTCCACCAACCACAAGGGGACGAACAGCTGGGTGTGTCTGTGCGCAGTCCACACACACACACACACCCCGCCCTTGGGGAGAGGGGGTGTCGAACTTGGGATCAGGAAGTGAACAAAGTTACCTTCATCCATGTTTGATTACTACCTGGGAGCCAGCTGGTCGACTCTTGCTGGGAGCCAGCTGGTCGACCCCTGGGAGAGAGCTGGTCGACCCTTGGGAGACAGCTGGTCGACCCCTTGGGAGCCAGCTGGTCGACCTCTTGGGAGCGAGCTGGTCGACCCCTTGGGAGCCAGCTGGTCGACCCCTGGGAGAGAGCTGGTCGACCCTTGGGAGACAGCTGGTCGACCCTTGGGAGCGAGCTAGTCGACCCCTACTGGGAGCCAGCTGGTCGACCTCTTGGGAGCGAGCTGGTCGACCCCTTGGGAGCCAGCTGGTCGACCCCTGGGAGCGAGCTGGTCGACCCCTGCTGGGAGCGAGCTGGTCGACTCTTGGGAGCCAGCTGGTCGACCCCTTGGGAGCCAGCTGGTCGACCCCTGGGAGAGAGCTGGTCGACCCCTTGGGAGCCAGCTGGTCGACCCCTGGGAGAGAGCTGGTCGACCCCTTGGGAGCGAGCTGGTCGACCCCTGCTGGGAGCGAGCTGGTCGACTCTTGGGAGCCAGCTGGTCGACCCCTGGGAGCGAGCTGGTCGACCCCTGCTGGGAGCGAGCTGGTCGACCCCCTGGGAGCGAGCTGGTCGACCCCTGGGAGAGAGCTGGTCGACCCCTGCTGGGAGCGAGCTGGTCGACCCCTGGGAGAGAGCTGGTCGACCCTTGGGAGACAGCTGGTCGACCCTTGGGAGACAGCTGGTCGACCCCTGCTGGGAGCCAGCTGGTCGACCCTTGGGAGCGAGCTGGTCGACCCCTGCTGGGAGCGAGCTGGTCGACTCTTGGGAGCCAGCTGGTCGACCCCTGCTGGGAGCGAGCTGGTCGACCCCAACTGGCTGGCTGGTCGACCCCTGCTGGGAGCGAGCTGGTCGACCCCTGCTGGCTGTAAGGTCGACCCCGAGCTGGCTGGTCGACTCCAGCTGGCTGGCTGGTGGACCCCAGCTGGCTGGCTGGCTGGTGGACTCCAGCTGGCTGGCTGGCTGGCTGGCTGGCTGGTGGACTGGTAGATGGTTGAGTGAGTGGTCGTGGTGTTCGGTCATGACACTCTGGTAGTGTTCTCCCAGACCTTCCAACTTGGTCCCGGATAATACCTGAAGGAAAGGGGGAGGAAGGGGGAGGAAGGGAAGGGGGGAGGAAGGGAAGGGGGAAAAGGAAGGGGGAAGAGGGGAGGGGGAAGGGGAAAAGGAAGGGGGAAGGGGGGAGGGGGAAGGGGGAAAGGAAGGGGGGAAGGGGGGTTTATATTGATCCCTGGCTCACAGTTGAT